>NC_089491.1:164244085-164411023 GCF_036850765.1 Saccopteryx bilineata | reverse complement strand
AATCTAAATACTATAAAGAAAAGTTTAGCCATAAATCCCACTTGATCACCGTGTATGATCTTTTTAATAAACTGATGGATCTGGTTTGCTAATATTTTGTTGAGAAGTTTAGCATCTATGTTCATCAGCAATATTGGACTATAATTTTCTTTCTTTGTAGTGTCTATCTGATTTTGGAATTAGAATAATGCTGGCCTCATAAAATGAGGTTGGGAGAACATATTTACCGATATATCTGATAAGAGCTTAATATCCAAATTTTATAAGAAACTTTAAAAAAACGCAACACCAAAAAAAAATCTCATTAAGAAATGGGCAAAGGACCTGAATACACTTCTCCAAAGAAGATATACAGATGGCCAATAGATATACAAAAAGATGCTCAATGTCACTCATCACCAGACAAATGCAAATTAAAACCACAATAAGATGTATCACCTTATACCTTTCAGAATGGCTATCATTAATAAATCAACAAACAGTAAGTGTTTGCAAGGATGTGGAGAATGCAGATTGGCATATCCACTGTGAAAAACAGTATGAAGTTATCTCAAAAAAATTAAAATGGAATTGTCTTATGACAATTCCACTTCTGGGAATATATCTGAAGAAACTCAAAACACTAATTTGAAAGATTATATGCACCCCTATGCATATAATAGCACTGAAGTGATATTAACAATAGCCAAGATCTGGAAGTAGTCCAAGTGCCCATCACTTGATGAATAGATATAAAAGCCATGATACATTCACACAAAGGAATAATACTCAGCCATAAAAAAGAAGGCAAGCTTACCTTTTGCGATAGCATGGATGGACCTGGAGAGAGTTATGCTAAGTGAGTAAGCCAGGCAGAGAAAACAAGTATCATATGATTTCACTGACATGTGGAATCAATGAACAAAATAAACTAACAAACAAAACAGAAACAGACTCATAGATAGAACTGACTGACAGCTGTCAGAGGTTAGGAGACTTGGTGAAAAAGGAAGGAATTAAGCAAAGAAAGAAACCTCGCAAGTTCAGACAATATTATGGGAATTACAAGAGGGAAGGGGTACTAGGGGAAGGCAGAAGAGGGTAAAAGGGAGATAAAGGATGATGGAGGGAGACTTGACGTGGGGTGGTGAACACCAATATACAAGTAATGTATTGCAGAATTGTACACCCGAAACCTACAATTTTATTAATCAGTACCAGTCACCCCAATAAATTCAATTAAAATTTTAATAAAATAATGTATTTCATTCGTACATTCTATTTTTGTTATTTCCAGTATCTCTTAAGACTAATACATGACATCACTTGATGGTTCTCATTTAAACTAATAAAGATAGCCCTCATGCATTGTTACTAAGAGTAACAACCATTTTATAAAACAATCTGGAATAACGATATCAAGTATATGTATTTCCTAAACCTGCAATTTCTTTCCTGATTATAAACCATGGGAAAGGTTTCATATAACTACAACATGTGACATATTTGTGGAAGCAAATAGAGGCAAATTATGTGTGCATCACTGGGAACAGGTAAGTAACGTGATGTATGCATATTGAGAATATGTGATCAAATGCAATGAACTGGGTTTATATATAGTTAAGTAGAAAGAGAAAATTTTAAAAGGGAATGAGATTTATACCACAAATATTTTATATAAAAATTTTAAGCTGTATACAAAAACAACATATTCATGAATACAAATATGTAATAAATATTCATGAACTGAAAAAGAGGCTGGAAGGACAGTCATATCTCAAGAGATACTGTGGCTCAGTTCCAGACCACTGCAATCAAATGAATTTTGCAATCAAGTAGGTCAAATTATTTTTGTTTCTCAGTGCACAAAAAAATTTGTTTACACTAAGCAGTAGTCTATTAAGTGTGCAATAGAATTAAGTTTTTAAAAACAATGTATATACCTTAACTTTAAAATACTTTATTGCTAAAAGAAAAAAATGTTAAGCATTACCTGAACCTTCAGCAAGTCATATTAGCATTGGTGGTGGAGGGTCCTGCCCTGATGCTGTGATGCCTGCTGACTGATCAGGGTGGTGGTTAGGAAAGCAATTTCTTTCTTTTTTTTTTTTTTTTTTAAATAAATTTTTATTAATGGTAATGGGATGACATTAATAAATCAGGGTACATATATTCAAAGAAAACATGTCTAGGTTATTTTGTCATCAAATTATGTTGCAAACTCCTCGCCCAAAGTCAGATTGTCCTCCGTCACCCTCCATCTAGTTCTCTGTGCCCCTCCCCCTCCCCCTAACTCTCTCTCCCTCCCTCCCTCCCATGTCCTCCCTCCCCCCCCCACCCCTGGTAACCACCACACTCTTGTCCATGTCTCTTAGTCTCATTTTTATGTTCCACCAATGTATGGAATCATGTAGTTCTTGTTTTTTTCTGATTTACTTATTTCACTTCTTATAATGTTATCAAGATCCCACCATTTTGCTGTAAATGATCTGATGTCATCATTTCTTATGGCTGAGTAGTATTCCATAGTGTATATGTGCCACATCTTCTTTATCCAGTCTTCTATTGAAGGGCTTTTTGGTTGTTTCCATGTCTTGGCCACTGTGAACAGTGCTGCAATGAACATGGGGCTACATGTGTCTTCACGTATCAATGTTTCTGAGGTTTGGGGGTATATACCCAGTAGAGGGATTGCTGGGTCATAAGGTAGTTCTATTTGCAGTTTTTTGAGGAACCACCATACTTTCCTCCATAATGGTTGTACTACTTTACAGTCCCACCAACAGTGAATGAGGGTTCCTTTTTCTCCACAGCCTCTCCAACATTTGCTATTACCCGTCTTGTTGATAATAGCTAATCTAACAGGAGTGAGGTGGTATCTCATTGTAGTTTTGATTTGCATTTCTCTAATAACTAATGAAGCTGAGCATCTTTTCATATATCTGTTGGCCATTTGTATCTCTTCCTGGGAGAAGTGTCTGTTCATGTCCTCTTCCCATTTTTTTATTGGATTGTTTGTTTGTTTGTTGTTGAGTTTTATGAGTTCTTTGTAAATTTTGGATATTAGGCCCTTATCTGAGCTGTCGTTTGAAAATATCAGTTCCCATATAGTTGGCTGTCTGTTTATTTTGATATCAGTTTCTCTTGCTGAGCAAAAACTTTTAATTCTGATGTAGTCCCATTCATTTATCTTTGCCTTCACTTCTCTTGCCATTGGAGTCAAGTTCATAAAATGTTCTTTAAAACCCAGGTCCATGATTTTAGTACCTATGTCTTCTTCTATGTACTTTATTGTTTCAGGTCTTATATTTAGGTCTTTGATCCATTTTGAATTAATTTTAGTACACGGGGACAGGCTGTAGTCGAGTTTCATTCTTTTGCATGTGGCTTTCCAGTTTTCCCAACACCATTTGTTGAAGAGGCTTTCTTTTCTCCATTGTGTGTTGTTGGCCCCTTTATCAAAGATTATTTGACCATATATATGTGGTTTTATTTCTGGGCTTTCTATTCTGTTCCATTGGTCTGAGTGTCTATTTTTTTGCCAATACCATGCTGTTTTGATTATCGTGGCCCTATAATATAGTTTGAAGTCAGGTATTGTAATGCCCCCAGCTTCATTCTTTTTCCTTAGGATTGTTTTGGCTATTCGGGGTTTTTTATAGTTCCATATAAATCTGATGATTTTTTGTTCCATTTCTTTAAAAAATCTCATAGGGATTTTGATGGGAATTGCATTAAATTTGTATATTGCTTTGGGTAATATGGCCATTTTGATTATATTTATTCTTCCTACCCAAGAACAAGGAATATTTTTCCATCTCATTGTATCTTTTTCGATTTCCCTTAACAATGCTTTGTAATTTTCATTATATAGGTCCTTTACGTTCTTTGTTATGTTTATTCCTAGGTATTTTATTTTTTTTGTTGCAATCGTGAAGGGGATTTTTTTGAGTTCGTTTTCTAATATTTCATTGTTGGCATATAGAAAGGCTATGGACTTTTGTATGTTAATTTTGTATCCTGCGACCTTACTGTATTGGTTTATTGTTTCTAATAATCTTTTTGTGGAGTCCTTCGGGTTTTCGATGTATAGGATCATATCATCAGCAAAAAGTGATAGCTTTACTTCTTCTTTTCCGATATGGATGCCTTTTATTTCTTTGTCTTGTCTGATTGCTCTGGCCAGAACTTCTAGCACCACATTGAATAAAAGTGGAGAGAGTGGACAATCCTGTCTTGTTCCTGATTTAAGGTAGAAAGTCCTCAGTTTTATGCCGTTTAATAGGATGTTGGCTGATGGTTTATCATATATGGCCTTTATCATGTTGAGATATTTTCCTTCTATACCCATTTTGTTGAGAGTCTTAAACATAAAATTGTGTTGTATTTTATCAAAAGCCTTTTCTGCATCTATTGATAAGATCATGTGGTTTTTGTTCTTTGTTTTGTTGATATGGTGTATTACGTTGACTGTTTTGCGTATGTTGAACCATCCTTGAGATTCTGGGATGAATCCCACTTGATCATGATGTATTATTTTTTTAATATGTTGTTGTATTCGGTTTGCCAGTATTTTGTTTAGTATTTTAGCATCTGTATTCATTAGAGATATTGGTCTGTAGTTTTCTTTCTTTGTGCCATCCTTGCCAGGTTTTGGTATGAGGGTTATGTTGGCCTCATAAAATGTGTTTGGAAGTATTGCTTCTTCTTCAATTTTTTGGAAGACTTTGAGTAGAATAGGAACCAAGTCTTCTTTGAATGTTTGATAGAATTCACTAGTATAACCGTCTGGGCCTGGACTTTTATTTTTGGGGAGATTTTTAATAGTTTTTTCTATTTCCTCCCTGCTGATTGGTCTGTTTAGGCTTTCTGCTTCTTCATGACTCAGTCTAGGAAGGTTGTATTGTTCTAGGAATTTATCCATTTCTTCTAGATTGTTGTATTTGGTGGCATATAATTTTTCATAGTATTCTACAATAATTCTTTGTATATCTATGATGTCTGTGGTGATCTCTCCTCTTTCATTTTGGATTTTATTTATTTGAGTCCTGTGTCTTTTTTCCTTGGTGAGTCTTGCCAAGGGTTTGTCGATTTTGTTGATCTTTTCAAAGAACCAGCTCCTTGTTTTATTGATTTTTTCTATAGTTTTTCTGTTGGAAAGCAATTTCTTAAACTAAGACAATGACGAAATCTGCCAAATCAGTTGACTTTTCCCTTCATGAATGATTTCTCTGTAGCACGTGATACTGTTTGACCCACAGAACTTCTTTCAAAATTGGAATCAATCCTCTCAAACCCTGCCACCACTTTATCAACTAAACTTATGTAATATTCTAAATCCTCTGTTGTCATTTCAACAATATGCACAGCATTTTCACCAGAAGTAGACTCAATCTCAAGAAACTACTTTCTTTCCCCATTAAAACACAACTCCCCATTTGTTAAAGTGTTACCATGAGATTGCTGTAACTTAGTCCCATCTTCAGGCTCCTTCCTCTTCTAATTCTGGTTCTCTTGCTATTTCTACCACATCTGCAGTTACTTCCGCCACTGAAGTCTTTAACCCCTCAACGTCATCCTTGAGGGTTGGGATCAACTTCTTCCAAGCTCCTGCTAATAGTGATATTTTTACCTTTTCCCATGAATCACAAGTGTTCTTAATGGCATTTAGAATGGTGAATCCTTTCCAGAAGGGTTTTACTTTACTTTGCCCAAATCCATCAGAGGAATCACTATTTATGGCAACAATAGCACTATGAAATGTATTTCTTAAATAATAAGACTTGAAAGTCAAGATTATTCCTTGGTCCAGGGGCTGCAGAATGGTTGTGTGTGCAGAGAGAGTAAAACATTACTCTCATACATCTCCATCAGAGCTCCTGGGTGGCCAGGTGCCTTGTGAATGAACAATAATATTTTTAAAGGAATCACTTTTCTGAGCAGTAAGTCTCAATAGTGGACTTAAAATATGCAGTAAACTATGTTGTATACATACATGCTGTCATCCAGGCTTTGCTGTTCCATTTCCATAGCACAGACAGAGTACATTTAGGAAAATTCTTAAGAACCATAGGATTTTTGGAATGGCAAATGAGCATTGGCTTCAACTTAAAGTCACTGGCTGCAACAGCCTCTACACAACTGAGTCAGCCTGTCCTTTGAAGCTTTGAGGCCAGACAGATTTCTCTCTAGCTATGAAAGTCCTACATGGCAACCTTCTTCCAAAGAAGACTTTTTCCTACAGTGAAAATCTATTATTTAGTGTAGCCACCATCACCAATTATCTTAGCTAGATCTCCCAGATCATTTGCTGAAGCTTCTACATCTGCATGTGCTGGTTCACTTGCAGTTTTGTCATGAAAGTTAGTTACTTCTTTCCTTAAATTTCATGCACCTAGTTTCAAACTTTTCTTTTGCAGCTTCCTCATCCCTCTCAATCTTCACAGAATTGAAGATAGGTAGGGCCTTACTCTGGTTTAGACTTGGTTTAAGGGAATGTTGTGGCTTATATGATCTATCCAGATCACTAAAACTTTCCCATGTTCACAATAAAACTGTTGCATTTTCTGGCCCTGGCCGGTTGGCTCAGTGGTAGAGCATTGGCCTGGCGTGCAGAAGTCCCGGGTTCGATTCCCAGCCAAGGCACACAGGAGAAGTGCCCATCTGCTTCTCCACCCCTCCCCCTCTCCTTCCTCTCTGTCTCTCTCTTCCCCTCCCGCAGCCAAGGCTCCACTGGAGCAAAGTTGAGGATGGCTCCATGGCCTCTGCCTCGGGCACTAGAATGGCCCTGGTTGCGACAGAAAGACGCCCCAGATGGGCAAAGCATCGCCCCCTGGTGGGCATGCTGGGTGGGTCCTGGTCGGGCGTATGCAGGGGTCTGTCTGACTGCCTCCCCGTTTCCAACTTCAGAAAAATACAAAAAAAATTAAATTAATTAATTAATTTAAAAAACTGTTGCATTTTCTAATCATTGGTGTGCTCACTGGAGTAAAACTTCTCATTTCCTTCAAGAACCTTTCCACTTTTCCTTTGGGTTCACAACTTGGCTGATTGTTTGGCTTTCAGCCTATCTCAGCTTCTGAAATGCCTTCCTCATTAAGCTTCATCATTTCTAGCATTTGATTTAAAGCAAGAAATAAAACATGTGACTTTTTCTTTCATTTAAACACTTAAAAGACCATTGTAGGGTTATTAATTAGCCTAATTTCAATATTGTTGTGTCTCAGGGAATAAAAAGTCCCAGAAAGAAGGAGAGATGGAACAGCGGATCAATGGAGCAGTCAGAACACACAAAACATTGGTCAATTAAGTTTGTCATCTTATATAAGTGACATCAAAGATTGCTGATCACAAAATATAATAATTATTTTAAAGTATGGTGAGAAATACCAAAGTGTGACACAGACATGAAGAGCTCAATGCTGTTGGAATGCAGGGTTGCCACAAACCTTCAATTTGTAAAAAACCACCCCACAGTAAGTGTGAAGAGCAATAATACAAGCACCATAGAAACAAAGCACACTTGCATTCTATGAAAAAAAAGAGGACTGAGAGATCTTAAAACAAAATACAACCTGAAGTTTCAAGTATTTTTTAAATATTTTATTTATTGATTTTTTTTAGAGAGGAGTGAGAGAGAGAGACAGAGAGAGAAAGAAGGGGGAGGAGCAGGAAGCATCAACTCCCATATGTGCCTTGACCAGGCAAGCCCAAGGTTTCGAACCAGCGACCTCAGTGTTCCAGGTCGACAAGTTTCAAGTATTATTTGTAGCATTCACAGACCTACAACCTTTTAATTATATAAAAATAAAAATACAGCAAAGTGAAAAACTTTAAATTTTGTATAAAAACCATGATTCAAGGCCAAGAGAAGTAGAACATGATGGTTATTAAAACTAATCTAATCCCAAAATATGAAAGTATTAGAAAAATTAAGTTTTAAACAGCTCACAAAAATGAGAAATACAAGCAAATTTAGATTCTTCATAACAAACCCTTAACATCTCTTACATATTAGATAAGCTTTTGCTAGTGGTACTAAATTGATCTTTAGTACCTTTAAAGAATTAAATTCTTATAAATGAAAATTGTCTTAGGAAACAATAGGTTGTATTTTGTTATACAACCTATACCATGTAAAATGTCAGCTGCTACAATCTATGCAATTAAACACCTGTAAAATTTTTCTTGAATCAACGTATAGAGAAAAAATCAACTGTGAGAAGACAGTTATAAAGAAAAGTGAATGTTTTTTATGACTATAGAGGAGGTACAGCAATGCCAAATTTTCCCATATAACATACACTTACAAGGCTAGCTTGATGGCTCTGTAGATAATTTTTGTCTTTACTCCTACTATTCCTAAATATTTCAAGATGAAAACACATACATACACCTTATATACCTGGTATCTAAACATGCCTTTTATTTGTCATAATTTTCCTCTTTTTATGTTCATTAACAAATTGTTGTAGCTATATTTATTTTTAATACTTTGGTCCTTTAACCTTTATACTGGACTTAGGTGGCTAACACCCCACATTACGTATTAAAATATTCTGAATTTGACTATACACTCACCTTTACCAGCGTGTTGTATATTTCCTGTTACTAATTAGAATTTTTTCTTTACAAATTGAAGTACTCCTTTTAGCATTTCTTGTAACACAGATCTATTCATAATGAATACCCTTAGCTTTCATTTGCCTGTTAAAAGTCTTCATCTCTTCTTCATTTCTGAAGAGAATATTCTTGGTTGGCAGTTTTTTTCAATGTATCATCTCACTCTTTTCTGGACCGCAAAGATTGTGCTGAGAAAGCCAGTAACAGCCAAATGCATCCATCTCTTTTTAGTAACCCTTTCATCACCCTACTTGACGCTCTTATTTGCAGTGGGCCTCTTGTTCATTCTTTATTAAAGCATCTATAATGTGCTAGGTACTGTGAATGGTAATATGCTGGAGATACAAAGACAGTCAGGGCCTAATCGGTGCCTTTAAGATAGTCACAATCTAGGTGAAGAAACTGAAATAAAAGTAATAAAAGGATACACATTCAAGTCTACTAAGAAAACAATAGCTAATCTGACCTAAGAATTAACAGAATGGAAGATAAAAATTATGAGTTAAAAACAGCCAGGTAACTGGTTTTAGTTTAGTTTGTTTGTTTTTTAAAGTGAGAGGAGAGGAGATGGTGAAACAGACTCCTGAAAACGCCCCAACCTGGATCTATCTGGCAAACCCACTAGCGGGTGATCCTCTGCCTATCTGGGGCATTGCTCCATTACTCAGCAACCTAGCTCTTAGCCTCTGAGGCAGAAGCCATGGACCCACCCTCAGTGCCCCGGGGCCAACTCACTCCAATTGAGCTATGGCTGCAGGAGGAAATGAGAGAGAGAGAGAGAGAGAGAGAGAGAGAGAGAGAGAAGTGTGAGAGAGAGAAAAGTGAGAGGGGGAGGGGTGGAGAAGCTTCTCCTGTGTGTCCTGATAAGGAATCGAACCTGGGACATCCATACACTGGGCAGATGCTCTACCACTGAGCCAACCGGCTAGGTCTATCCAGTTTTAGTTTTGAGGAAACAAGTTTGAGATGACAGTACTCAGATTGAGATGTTCAGGAGAAATAGAGAAATCAAGTCTACAGATCAAAATGCAAACTTCAGACCCAAGATTTAACTATTTAGAAGTGACAGCTGAAGCTGTTAAAATAGAGGACATTTCTAAGTAAACATAGTGTTAAGTACCAATACAGTAATATGCTTACATTCAGGAAAGGTAAAGAGAATCAAAACAAGGTAAGCTCAGAAGCATGAGAGCATTCCAGGAAGGAGAGAGCTTGGGAAAAAAGATGGGACACCTTTAGGGGAAAGTGACAAATACTAGCTGTCACAGGGCCTGGCATACTGTATAGTATATAATCGACACTGTTGGTTATATACCCATAATCCATTCCTCTTAATTCCTTCTTTACCGAATGCAGACTTTATTCAGGTTTACTTACTTTTCCCTAATGTTAACTATGTGCCACAAAAGAGCTCCCAGGTGGGCCAGAATGGTCCAAGGTAATTTTATTTCCCTTGCATGTGATTGTTGCAGAAACAGTATATGAATAAATTCTGGCCAATGATCCCTGTGAAAAGGACTGCTGGGCAGCTTCTTGGGGGTTTACCTAATCATAAAAAAAGATTCTCTCACAGGAAGTACAAAGACACAACTGCCTGTGGCAATTATTTTGACTCCATATAAGGGGCCTGCCTCAGGATAAAGTTGATGTGGGCAGTAAGTACAGACAAGGAAAAACATGGAATCTAACTGATATCAATGAGGTACTGTGCCTAGAGGTTGCCTCAAATCTTAATTTAATGGTTTTGTGAAATATTAGAACTTCCTGTCTCATTGTGAGACAAATTTTCTATTATTTTCAGCCAAATGCATCATAATTCGTAAGTAAAATGAGAACATAACAAATATTTTAAAATTTTTACTTGTGTAATGGAAGGGCATGGAGAAGGTAGTGAAGAACTGATAGAAAAGATAGAGAAAAAAGGAAATGTGAGGTCTGTAACAAGAAGGCAGGATGAGAAAATCTCTCCTGAGTGACCCCACTGTTCTTTCATTAAAATATATAGGAAGTTTGTTTTCACTTATTCAACCATTTTTAACGCACATCTCTCATTTTCTAGATTGTGTAACGAATGTTAACTATCAGCAGTGCACAGGAACCAGATTTCCTGAGGCAAAAAGGAACTTGGTGCTTAAGAGGGAATGAAACTCAGGTTGAAGCATCATGAACAGGAGAGAAAATGGTGAATGGTGATTGTGAAGTCGGTGGGCAATGGGGGAAGATCACGTAAGGAACCAGACCCAGGAACTTTGGCTAAAACCGCCCACACCCATGTGCACCAAAAGAAACTTCCCAGGAGTCCTTTGGAAAAGAGCAACCATGCCAACCAATGAAATTTCAACACGTCATATTAACCCAACCACCCTACAGACCCTTTAGATTACCCCCACGTGGATCCCCCATGCGACTTCTCTAGCCCCTGTCTCCCGGACCAGAGGACCTCGTCCAGGAAGCGCTCTACTAAATAAAGCATTTGCTATTCCACACTCCGTGGCTACACCCTTCTTTCTTCCTCGGTGGGGAAAATACCTAACAGTGATACTGAGGATGGGCGTGTAGAGGAAGGTAGGCAAAGCACAAACCACCCAGAATTTGTCAGGTATGTGAAAGACTGAGTAAACAATGAGAAGGCAATGAAGAAACATGACTAAAGTGACATTTTCAGAAGATCACACCAGATGTTATGTGGAAAAAGAATTAAAAATAAAAGAAACAGTGGAGAGAACAAGTTAAAAAATCAATGGCGTGGGTGCGCGCTCACAAACACACAAAACCCAAAAAACATATGGCTCACAAATAATGTATTCCACTTTCATTAGGTGAACAGAATAGCAAAATTCAGAGAAAATTAAAAGGATGATGTTTGACAGGGGTTTGGGGAAGAAGAATGGGGAGTTACTGTTTAAACAAATAAGTTTTAGTTTTGCAAAGTGAAGAGAGTTCTGTGGCTGGATGATGGTGATGGTAACACAACAATGTGAATATACTTAATACTATTAAATGCTACACTTAAAGATGGTTAAATGGTCATTTTTATGTTATGTGTATTTTACCACAATTAATAACAAAACAAAAAATTCTTTGTTTTCTAGTCAAGAAATGGTAGAGGTTTGGTCTAGATTATTAATAGAAGATGCAACTGATTCATTAGTGAGAAGCAGACAAATTGAAATTATATTTTCTACATAAATATCAACAGGTCTTGATGACTAACTGGAGATTGGAGACTATAAGAGAAAGATTATCCAAGATAATTTCCAAATTACAGACATAAGCATTTGGGTGGCTAAGCTGCCACAAAATGCACACAATACTGAGAAAAAATTCAAATTTGAACAATATTCAAGTTTGAGAAAAGTGTGCTATATCAACATGAAACTGAGTAGATTAGTTAAGTATATGAATGGGTCTTTAGCTAACAACAGAGGTCAGGCCTGGAGATGCAAATTTGACAGTACTCAGTATATAAACAGTGTTTTAAGCCTGCAAGTCAGCATTATATAGAGACAAAAAAAGTCCAGAATACAGGTTTGAGGTATGTAGCTATTAGGAACTCTAAAGTGTACATTTAGAGAAGACAAGAAGGAATTCCCACAAAAGAATTATTGATAGAAGGAAAAGCCATGCATAAAAATAAAAACTAGTAAAGTATAATAAATCAAAAGCTTAGAGAAGAAACTATTTCAGAGAGAAAAATAGTGTTACAATGTAAAATGATGGGCCCTAACCGGGTAGCTCAATAGATTAGAGTGTGATCCAGATACACCAAGGTTGCAGGTTCAATCCCAGGTCAGGGCACACAAGAAGTAACCAATGAAAATATAAGTAAGTGGAACAACATATCGATGTTTCTCTCTCCCTCCCTTCCACTCTGTCTCTAAAAATCAATCAAAATAAATTTTTTAAATGATGATGTTAATAATAGGAGGTATTTATTAAAAGACTACATTGCTCCTAGGACAATTATAAGCACTCTAAAGTACTGATTTATTCATTTCTCACAACACCCCTATGAGAAAGCTTCTTTATCCCCATTTTACAGCTGAACAAATAAAGATGTGGGAAGGTAAGTAATCTGTTCAAGGTCATATAGCTAGCAAGCTAAACAGATTCCAGAATCTGAATTCTTAACCACTGTAAAGCCAGTAGCCACGTCCACAATCACAGTCGCCTGGCCCATCCAGGTTCACATTTGATTCGGACAGACGGTAATGAAACAATGGAGCCAAGAACTGGTGGGTCATTAGCTTTAATCCTAGCTTGCACCCAGCAGGCAAGAAATACACAGTGAGAAAACACTGCCCTTTCCATTCAGGGCTCCCAAAGCCACTGATTTATCCGAGTTTCCTAGGATCAAAGGTTTGTACCTCACCAACCTTATTCACCTCTGTTCCCCATCTATCGATAACTTCTATAAAGTCAGTAGGCACGGCCACCATCACAGCCAACTGGCCAATGCAGGTTCGCATTTGATTCGTACAGACGGTAATGGAACAACGAAGCCAAGAACTGGTGGGCCATTAGCTTTAAAACTAGCTTGTACCCGCGGGCAAGAAAAACATACAGTGGGAAAACACTGCCCTTTCCATTCAGGGCTCCCAAAGCCACTGACTTATCCGAGTTTCCTAGAAGCAAAGGTTTCTAGCTCACCAGTCTTATTCACCTCTGTTCCCCATCTCCTTCTCTCTGCACAAACTCTACACAAACCGACTTCTCCTTCCGCACTCCGCCATCTTAGCTGCTTCTCTCCTCCACGTGGCCTTTCTCTGCTCTCCTCTCTAATCCTAATCTCAGGAACCAAGAGAGAGCAAGCTCCCAGTCTGCCCCATTTTAGAGTGTAGAAATCAAAACCTTTAACCCAATATACAAACAAGGAAGTCTCTGATACAAAGTCACTTATCTGAGGCATAATGGGATTCCTCATAAGAGTGCACCACCCCCTTTCATGCAACAGTCAAGGGTGTGGGGAAAAGCTTAGTCTTAAAACTAAGCCTTAGGTTATAATAACCTGACCTGCTTTAGGTTATAATAACCTGACCTGCTTACAGCCTGTCCCCCACACCCAATGCAAACTATAAGCGAGCAAACCTATATATGATATTTACAAACTTATTTGACCAACACCTTCTCTCTGCAAACTGATTTCTCTTTCAGCACTCCACCATCTTGGCTGCTTCTCCTCTCCTCCACGTGGCATTTCTCTGCCCTACTCTAGCATGGGCTCCTCTGCCCCATTTTATAGTGTAGAAATCAAAACCTTTAATCCAATACACAAACAAGAAATCTCTGATACAAAGTCACTTATCTGAGGCATAATGGGATTCCTCAGAAGGGTGGGAGAGTCTTAGTCTTAAAACTAAGCCTTAGGCCAGGGGTCCCCAAACTATGGCCCGCGGGCCGCATGTGGCCCCCTGAGGCCATTTATCCGGCCCCGCCGCACTTCCGGAAGGGGCACCTCTTTCACTGGTGGTCAGTGAGAGGAGCATAGTTCCCATTGAAATACTGGTCAGTTTGTTGATTTAAATTTACTTGTTCTTTATTTTAAATACTGTATTTGTTCCTGTTTTGTTTTTTTACTTTAAAATAAGGTATGTGCAGTGTTCATAGGGATTTGGTCATAGTTTTTTTTTTATAGTCCGGCCCTTCAACAGTCTGAGGGACAGTGAACTGGCCCCCTGTGTAAAAAGTTTGGGGACCCCTGCCTTAGGCTATAACGACCCTGCCTGCTTACAGCCTGTCTTCCATACCCAATACAAACTATAAGCGAGCAAACATATATATCGTATTTACAAACTTATTTGACCAACAACCATTATGCGACATAGCTTGGTAAGTGGCCACTGAATTTAGCAAATGGAGTTAAATGGAATGGTTGTGGCAGAGGCCACCCTGGAGTGGGCTGAAGAGTAAATGCAAAGTGAGGAACTAAAGGTAATATGAACAAACAGCTTTGTCAGAGGAATATGCCTGTAAAGAAAGGTAAAAGACAGGGTGGTAACTGGAAGATTTAGTGTCCAGAAAGTTGTTGTTCTTGAACTTGCTACTATCTATGGAGATAGGGCAGATAGATCATTTAAACAATGATAAGAACCACCAGCATTTATATACATTTACAATGCACTAGGTACTCAGCTAAGCATTTCTAATATATTAACATATGAAATGCCAAGAACAACCTATTAGTCCCACTTTACAGATGAGAAAACGGATATACAGAAAGGTCTGGGAGCTGGTCAAACAGCTGGCTGGGATTCAAAGCTTGGCAACCTGGCTCCAAAGTATCCTCTATTAGAGAAAGAGTCAGAGACGTGCATGTGAGATGGAGGCTTGTACCTGAGGAGAAATGACTCCGGCAACAGCCAAGCACTGTCCAAAGAGCATTGTGAGTGTTGTAAAGTAACTAAATCCACAATTCCACGGGTGTTCGTAGAGGCACGTAGTCCAAATAAGTTTTTGAAAAGTTTTATAAAGGAGGAAATTCATTAAATATGCCGGCCGCATATGGCTGACACAGGGCAAGAGACTCAAATTGTGCAGACCCCAAAAATAGTTCAGGGGCTGTTTATATACTCCTAATTATACATGGGAGGGGAGAAAACCTGACATCACGACATAAGTTTATACCTTTTGTTTAGTAATACATGCGTTAACTACATGCTTTCAGGAGGGGAGAGGTAGTTTCCATAGGGACAAATGCCTATAAAAGGTTCATCAGTATAGGAAAAGATTTTAATTTAATCTTTTTCTCCCTACACCTGGCTAGCTATTCACCCTTCCCCTATAGGTAGGGGAAAGGTCAGAGAATCCAAGTCTCCTTCCTCTTCTACATTTACAACACAATGCCATCGGCCATATTGGTTTTATGCTAATCACACAAGTACAGACAGGTCACCCACAAAACCTTTCTGTACACCCAACCCAAATCAACAAAATGTTCTTTAAGCTTCCTAAAATATTAATGTTAATTCTGTAACTTTTGGCACCTTACAACATTCCCCACATATTCTATTCCCTCACTCAAATCTTTGACTTAATTTACTGATAAGCATAAGGCTGTTGTCTAGGAATATAAACTTATAAAATGTAACAGATATTTAACAGACAGCATTAATAGCAATACAGTTCACTAAAGAAACAAATGCTATTAATTTCTTATAAACTGCACAAACCTTTTGCAACTTACATAAAACTAATTGGCCTTTATAACAATTTACTTTTAGTTAGAATTCTTAATTTAAAATCTTTAACCCAGGAGTCCCCAAACTTTTTACACAGGGGGCCAGTTCACTGTCCCTCAGACCATTGGAGGGCCAGACTATAAAAAAAAACTATGAACAAATCCCTATGCACACTGCATATATCTTATTTTAAAGTAAAAAAACAAAACGGGAACAAATACAGTATTTAAAATAAAGAACTGGCCCTGGCCAGTTGGCTCAGCAGTAGAGCGTCGGCCTGGCGTGTGGGGGACCCGGGTTCGATTCCCGGCCAGGGCACATAGGAGAAGCGCCCATTTGCTTCTCCACCCCCCCCCCTTCCTCTCTGTCTCTCTCTTCCCCTCCCGCAGCCAAGGCTCCATTGGAGCAAAGATGGCCCCGGCGCTGGGCTGGCTCCTTGGCCTCTGCCCCAGGAGCTAGAGTGGCTCTGGTCGCAACAGAGCGAAGCCCCGGAGGGGCAGAGCATCGCCCCCTGGTGGGCAGAGCGTCACCCCTGGTGGGCGTGCCGGGTGGATCCCGGTAGGGCGCATGCGGGAGTCTGTCTGACTCTCTCTCCCCGTTTCCAGCTTCAGAAAAATACAAAAAAGAAAGAAGGAAAGAAAGAAGGAAGGGAAAGAAGGAAGGGAAAGAATGAAGGGAAGGGGAGGGGAGGGGAGGGGAAGGGAAGGGAGGGGAGGGGAGGGGAGGGGAGGGGAGGGGAGAGGAGGGAGGAAGGGAGGAAGGGAGGAAGGGAGGGAGGAAGGGAGGAAGGAAAAGTAAATTTAAATCAACAAACTGACCAGTATTTCAATGGGAACTACGGGCCTGCTTTTGGCTAATGAGATGGTCAATGTGCTCCTCTCACTGACCACCAATGAAAGAGGTGCCCCTTCCGGAAGGGCAGTGGAGGCCGGATAAATGGCCTCAGGGGGCCGCATGTGGCCACGGGCCGTAGTTTGGGGACCCCTGCTTTAACCTTTAGTGACAATTAAGTTGGCTTTCATTTTACCCTAGTTTCCCTTTTCCCCAAAGTCATTAAAAGGAGTCCTTAAGGCCCTGGCCAGTTGGCTCAGTGGTAGAGTGTCGGCCTGGCGTACAGGAGTCCCGAGTTTGATTCCCGGTCATGGCATACAGGAGAGGCGCCCATCTGCTTCTCCACCCTTCCCCCTCTCCTTCCTCTCTGTCTCTCTCTCTTCCCCTCCCGCAGCCAGGGCTCCATTGGAGCAAAGTTGGCCCAGGCGCTGAGGATGGCTCTGTGGCCTCTGCCTCAGGTGCTAGAATGGCTCTGGTTGCAACAGAGCAGCGGCCCAGATGGGCGGAGCATTGCCCCCTAGTGGGCATGCCAGGTGGATCCCGGGTGGGCACATGCAGGAGTCCGACTGCCTCCCCGTTTCCAACTTCAGAAAATACAAAAAAATAAAAATAAAAAGAGTCCTTAGTTTCTCCATATATTTGCCATATGTAGACCTTCCAGTTTGTGGTTGGAGTAGGGCATGCCATTTTTCTACCTTAGCAGCAGTGGGAGTGGTCAGGATCACAATGTGTGGACCTGTCCACGTGAAAGTCAGTCCTTGAGTGATGTACTAGATTTGCTGGAAGCACCTTTAGATAGTCTTTTGAACAGTTTGCTGAATAACCTGTAAATCCTGCAAGTACTTAGTAGAGAGTGGTTATGTTTCTTTTATTATTTGATTCATGTAATTTACTTGCCCTAAACCTTTGGGTACCTGTAGGTACAATGTAATTTTAAATTAGCTTCTAATTAATATTGAGTTCCTTTTCTACTAGCTTTGATACTGTGGACACGAATGCAGGTCCAATACTAGAATGGGCAAGCTAAACCTGGAAAGAACCATATCTATAGTAATTTCCTAACAATTGTTAATTAATTTATTAAAGTCTATTTCTAAATGTTTACCTGAGAAAATTCCTGTCTTTCCTGTTTTTAAATCTTTTCTAATTGGTTTCAAATAAACATAGGGTTCCAAAACCCCACTGATTCTGAGAGACATCTATTGATTTGAATTACTATGTTCCGATTTTGAGGCAGATTGGAAGAATATACAATAAACAATTTTATTCAAATATTTTAAAATTCAAATAGCTAATGTTAACAAATACTATAACAAGCATTTTAATACAATAAAGTGACTAAAGCTTACTAGATTATTAAACAAAAATAAAATTCTAACTAATATAATGAGATTTAAAATAAAATTCTTACAGTCGCAAATGTCCTTAATATGTTAATGTAATTTCACTAAATCTATGTTGACACAATTGCAGCTTTTTATCCACATATGTAACCTGATTTATATTTCAGTTTAAGAAATGTCCTAAAGAGCAGGAGTTATACACATTCAGGAAAAGTCTACAAGGCACTGGAACCATGGTCATATTTCTACACTTTGCAGCTATAGTTTAAAGACCTCATGACTATTGCTTTTAATTAGAATTAGGATCCCAGCCTACAATAGGCATGGGGCATTGAGACAAGAGGAATAAAGGACACACTACACATAAAATAAAGCAACAAAAATTAGACTGTCATTACCCCCAGTAAAGATCTTCGAGGGATAAATAAAACTTAAATATTCAGGCAAGGCATAGTAAATGGCCCTCGTATTTATAAGAAATGAGATCAGTTTTACCTGCTTCTTGGAAGAAATTCCCTTAGGCTCATAAATGGCCTTCAGTGGCAGGTCCCAACAGGCTGGGAAAGGTCAGGTCACAGGTAGCTAGAAAGGGCTAGAAGAGACTGAACCCTCCCTCCATGGAGCAAGGGGGTAGCTTACCTTCTCGTGTCCCTTTTTTTACAGGAAAGACATGTTCCCAGGTGGGGCCAGGAAGCCTGGCAGGCCTCAGCTCAAAGACCTTTCCTTCCACTCTTGAAGCAGGGCCCTGATGGAATCCTGTGAAGCCCTTTGGGACATTGGAGCTTTTAAGAGTATATGCCAAAAGCTGGTATTTCCCTGATCTCTTTTGGGCCTTATTTGCCTTTTCTGTTTCTATTTTGGTCATTATAGACCTTAAAAGCCATGCTCAGAAAATCTCGCTGAGGGGCTTAAGAGCCCTTTTCTGTCTATATAAACTCTTGGAAAAGGACAAAACAGCGTTAGTAGCTAGATTAAATTAAGAAAAACAAGATTTTGGTGCCTCCTTTAGAATTCCAGAGTCTCTTCGCTGCTGAATAACTCAGTACATTAGTATTCACAATACATTGCAACAAAAGCATGATAAAATAGATTCGCAACAGTTCCAGGATATGACTTCTTTCCTTATATTACCTAGCATAAAACAATATTGTTGTAAAATGACAATAAACTAAACATTACATAAAAAGACATTATTAGTAGTAATTATTACATATTTCCTAATATTTAAATTAAGATTCCAATATCACAGGGCTATAAAACAGCAAATATAAGAATTAAAAGACCTCTGAAATAACATATACATTTTTAACATGGAAAATACTTTCTACACAATAAGGGATTCTTGGTACAAACTACCCAGCTGGCAAAGAGATATTAACTTTCTTTGGACCTACAGTAATTTACACTATTAAGTCAATCCTGAGGGGCAGGATGGATGCCTGGGGGGAAAGCAGACTTCAAGAACTGGAAGTCTGTAGCTTTTACCTTTTTTTTTTTTTTTTTTTTAGTTTGTAGCCAAGCTCCTTAGCAAGATAATGGATGGGACTTCTCTCAAGCAAGGCTTGAATCAATTTGCCACCTGTTAACTAACTGCCTTCTTTGAGCAGCTAATTGAAATACAAATTTTACACAATTACTTTCCCAATAGTGAGTTGCTTTAGCCTATATGAGGTTTCCAATTTTTCCCGCAATTCCCTGAAAATTCTTTTCACAATTTTTACCATTATGGCTAATGCAGTGGGTCTCCCTTATGAACTCTATGCCTTCTACGTAATTGAGAGGCTGACCTAACAGCCTCTCGGCCCGCGGGAGAGTGTTGGAACCTTTTTCCTTATTTTTACACAAGTGGAGGGCAAAAAGCCACTATTCTCAACCCACAGAGGGCTTATTTTTAATTTTATTTCCTATAATCTTATTACTTATGCTTTTATTACTCCTTCTGGATTTGCAATTAAATTTAAGAAATCGCCAATTAACTAGCAAGGTCCACACCTACGGTTTGTTAATTTTTAAATCCTTTTTACCTGGTCTTGTTCTTTTTCTAAGACTTTTCTAAAGCAAAGTTCCGATTTTAATACTATTCCTGTATTTTCCAAATGAGTAAAACTTCTTTTGGTCAGTAGGCAGACATTTGAAACTATTTTCCATTCTATATTTTTAGTTACCTTATCCTTATTTTATTGCCTTTCCTGTGGCTCCACACACACAGCAGGCTGAATCCTAGCCTAACCGTGCACCTGAAGGCAGTGGGCTGTTTACTGTTTGCCTGCCACTTGGGTGCAGCATGATGGTGGAGACTGGAGAACCATGGAGAGAGGTGGGGGCTTGCTTACGTTTGCCTCTCCTCGGCTCCACCTCTCGCTCCGCGCAGCATGGGGACCAGCTCAGTTTTTCTTTTACTCAAACTGCTTATTTGCTAATCCGTTTGCTCCAGAGTTTGGAGAAACACTTTCAATTTGTGGGCTCCATTTTTCTTTCATTTAAATCCCTTGCTTGCCAGCCCTTTCTGTACTGAGCCAGTTACTATATTCGAGACTGCTTTTACTATCTGGAGTTTAAAAGTTCTAGCCGATGTTACCTATTACAAAACAGAGACTTGTTCTAGGAGAATCTAAGAATTAGTGCACTTACAAGAGAGATAAGACAGATAATTAACTAGCACCCAGAATAAGAAGGTGTTTGACTATATATATATATTTTTTTTTTTTTTTTTTTTTTTTTTACAGAGACAGAGAGTGAGTCAGAGAGAGGGATAGACAGGGACAGACAGACAGGAATGGAGATGAGAAGCATCAATCATTAGTTTTTCATTGCGCATTGCAACACCTTAGTTGTTCATTGATTGCTTTCTCATATGTGCCTTGACCGCGGGCCTTCAGCAGACCAAGTAACCCCTTGCTGGAGTCAGCAACCTTGGGTGGGCTTTTCCTCAAACCAGATGAGCCCGCACTCAAGCTGGCGACCTCGAGGTCTTGAACCTGGGTCCTCTGCATCCCAGTCAGATGCTCTATCCACTGTGCCACTGCCTGGTCAGGCGGTGTTTGACTATAGAGGTACTAATTATTACACTAAATCAAGGGAAGAAGCCAACAGAAAAGAATAATTTCCTTCAGGGGAGAAACCTTAGCTTGCCCATTCTAGGGCGCCCCAAAGCTAATTTCAGAACAAAGAGAATAATAGGGCCCTGGCCGGTTAGCTCAGCGGTAGAGCGTCGGCCTGGCGTGCGGGGGACCCGGGTTCGATTCCCGGCCAGGGCACATAGGAGAAGTGCCCGTTTGCTTCTCCACACCCCCCTCTTTCCTCTCTGTCTCTCTCTTCCCCTCCCGCAGCCAAGGCTCCATTGGAGCAAAGATGGCCCGGGCGCTGGGGATGGCTCCTTGACCTCTGCCCCAGGCGCTAGAGTGGCTCTGGTCGCGGCAGAGCGACGCCCCGGAGGGGCAGAGCATCGCCCCCTGGTGGGCAGAGCGTCGCCCCTGGTGGGCGTGCCGGGTGGATCCCGGTTGGGCGCATGTGGGAGTCTGTCTGACTGTCTCTCCCCGTTTCCAGCTTCAGAAAAATACAAAAAAAAAAAAATAGAGAATAATAGTTCACAACTTAAGATTGCTTTTTAGTCAGAAGTTTCCAATTTTAACACAAAAGACTCAAACAGGCCTTAAAACAGACACGTTTAGACATTAAACAAAGGACTGATACACACAAATCAAGATGTTTAAATAAGCGTGCTTTACTTATCCTAATTTTTCTGGCAAACAAAGACAAAGTTCAATAGACAAGGGAGGAGTTCCCCTCAGTGGAGAGCACTGCACTCCAGATGCTGAAAAGTGCTATGTCTCACTGACGAGTAAAGGGCTCCCCCTCGTGGCCTCTCAGATGCATGCAGGCTGCACCAGAGATTCCTTTAAACCAGGGTTTTCTAAACAGACACCTTTAAAAACAAAGACTGAGATCTCGACAAACACAGAGACATCTCTTGGAAGTCTTGGGTCAAGATTAATCAATCCAGGTTAGCTCAGCCTCCACTGATTCAGTGCAATGCGAGACTGACTAATCCTGGACGAACTTAACCTCCATTAGCCTTCCTAGAGATAGACGCATGTCCCCACTTCTGGCATTCACTGAGAGCGCAACTGGAACCCAAGGCAGGACCACTAAAACTCCCTACCGACAGCTCAGTCTTGGAGAGCCTGCACAAACTTACGACCACGTCTGGTCTGTTTCACGGCAATTCCAGTTCAAAACATAAAGACTACAGACTAGTAACAACCAGCAAAACAGTTTTGAAAGCCCTACCTACTTCCACCAGGGTTCCACAACCCCAGAGTCACAATTCAGCAAAGCTCCCAAATCCACTCTACTAACTTCTAGTCCCAAACAGAAAAGTGAAAGCAAGAGTTCAGAGGAAAGAAAAGACTTAAACAGACACATTTTAGACATTAAACAAAAGACTTACACACAACCACACACGAGCACACTTTCATCGACGAGGGAAGGGATTCCCTCGTGGTTTCTCAGGTGTACTCAGGCTGCAACCCTGCGAGGACTTTAGACTTTAAACCCAGGAATTTTAGAATTTAAAAGTAAGGAGAACAATGAAGAATGAGATCTCGTACAAAGGTGTCTTTACTCAGGTTTCTCTGAGAGCATAACACAATTAGCTGCCTCTGGAAGTTCGGGGCCTCTACTCAGTCCCCTTTAATTATCTTTGTCGAGAAATATATAAATGTGCAAGCACAAAATCGTGATAGAAGCTGATGAACCTGGTCGCGTTCACCTTCTACTAATTATCCTTCCAGAGTATAACTAAATGCATCCCAGAGAATCCTAATCAAGACCAACAGAGAGTCTCAGCAAAGCAGCTTTGAAGGCCCTACCTACTCCACCAGGGTTCCACATCCCCAGAGTCCCAAATCAGCAAAGCCTCCAAATCTGCCCTACCTACATTCTAGTCCCAAACAAATCTGACCAGTATCAGTCTCAGAAAAGTGAAAGCAAGTATTCAGAGGAAAGTCAGAATTATTCAGCAAAGCAGAAAGAGTTGCTTTACTTACCTCCTTTATTTCTCTGCTGAATAGTCCAAATTGTCGAATTTGGAAACTGGGGGTGTCTTACCAGGGAACTATCCGGACCCACAGGAAGACCGGGAGCCCTGACAACATTTCAGGTGGCACGCCTCTCCTCAGGACTCAAGCAGGACCAGGAAGCCTCCCGGAGAGAACAGCCAATTCGGGGTGCCTCTACCCAGTGACGCAAAACACTGTAGGCCCACATTGGGCGCCAAATGTTGTAAAGTAACTAAATCCACAATTCCACAGGTGTTTGTAGAGGCACGTAGTCCAAATAAGTTTTTGAAAAGTTTTATTAAAGGAGGAAATTTATTAAATATGCTGGCTGCATATGGCTGACACCAGCCCAAATCAACAAAATGTTCTTCAAGCTTCCTAAAATATTAATATTAATTCTGTAGCTTTTGGCACCTTACAACATGAGATGGAAACGTTCTAACTCTGTTCTGTTAAGTACAACAGCCTTCAGCCTCATGGGAGTATCGAGCACTTGAAATAAAGCTGGTATGACCGAGGAACTGGAAGTAAACTTTAAATTTTACTTTATTTTAATTAATTTAAATTTAAACAGCCACATGTGGCTAGTGGCTATTGTATTGAACAGTACAACTCTAGAAAATTGTGAATTTTTAATTTTTTTAAAGAGAAGCCAGAAATAAAGGTTTTAATATAAAGTCTGTATTTTTTTTAAATTAAAATTTAATGGGATGACACTGATCAAACAAGAGTACACAGGTTTCAGGTGAACATCTCCATAGCATTTGAACTGCTGACTGCATTGTGTGACCATCACCCAGTCATATCATCTTCTGTCACCATATCTTTGTCCCTCTTTATTTCTCCCTGGACCCCTCCACCAGGTAACCACTTCACTTTTATCTATGTCCATGAGTCTCAGTTTTATATCACCTATGTGGGATTAGAAGAAATCTTCTAATTTTAAAATATTGGTTTCCTTAAAAACAAACAAAAAACACTGCTTACCAGACCCTAAATGTCCATTTAGAGAATAGATACATAATTTTCACAAGTTACAATGGAATTCATAGCAATCAAATGAATGGGATGTACCTGCATGTATCAAAAGTGTTAATGTTTAAAGCAAATTTGCTGTTTGTCAGTACCACTCAATACCAATTATATAAAGTTAAACACAGGCAATAATCACTTAACACCTATATGGTGCAGCAGTATAAAAGGCATTCATAGACATTTGTTGGTCAAATAAGTTTGTAAATATGATATATATACTTGCTCGCTTATAGTTTGCATTGGGTGTGGCCTGTAAGCAGGCTGGGTTGTTATAGCCTAAGGCAGAGGTCCCCAAACTACCGCCCGCAGGCCGCATGCGGCCCTCTGAGGCCATTTATCCGGCCCCCACCGCACTTCCAGAAAGGCACCTCTTTCATTGGTGGTGAGAGGAGCATAGTTCCCGTTGAAATACTGGTCAGATTGTTGATTTAATTTACTTATTCTTTATTTTCAATATTGTATTTGTTCCCATTTTGTTTTTTTACTTTAAAATAAGATATGTGCAGTGTGCATAGGGATTTGTTCATAGTTTTTTTTATAGTCCGGCCCTCCAATGGTCTGAGGGACAGTGAACTGGCCCCCTGTGTAAAAAGTTTGGGGACCCCTGGCCTAAGGCTTAGTTTTAAGACTAAGCTTTTCCCCCACCCTTGACTGATTGCATGATGTGGGGTGGTGCACTCTCATGAAGAATCCCATTATGCCTCAGATAAGTGACTGTATCAGAGACTTCCTTGTTTATATATTGGATTAAAGGTTTTGATTTCTATACTATTAAGTGGGGCAGACTGGGAGCTTGCGATCTCTTGGTTCCTGCTATCACCATTGCAGGGGCCTCCCTGATCCCTTGCCCTTCATGGGAAAAGCAGGTTTTCTTGCCTTAGTGAGACACCAATAAACAGAATGGGCCACCATCCTCCGACTCCGCTATTTCTTTACCGTCTGCCCGAATCCAATGGGAACCTGCATGTGAATGGCCATGATGGCGACTCCTGGCCTTACAGCAGGGGTCCCCAAACTTTTTACACAGGGGTCCAGTTCACTGTCCCTTAGACCGTTGGAGGGCCAGACTATAAAAAAAAACTATGAACAAATCCCTATGCACACTGCACATATTTTAAAGTAAAAAAACAAAACGGGAATAAATACAATATTTAAAATAAAGAACAAGTCAATTTAAATCAACAAACTGACCCCATATTTCAATGGGAACTATGCTCCTCTCACTGACCACCAATGAAAGAGGTGCTCCTTCCAGAAGTGCAGTGGGGGCCAGATAAATGGCCTCTGGGGACCGCATGCGGCCCACGGGCCATAGTTTGGGGATCCCTGCCTTACAGCATTATAATACCAGCATGTTGGTTACTTCTAGGGTGACAGATATAATTCTGATCAGGGAGGGTGTGTGAGGGGGAAATGGCTGTGTTAGGCTTGCTCATAGGTTTACTGGCTGCAAGCCCTTTGTGCAAATAGTGCAGAAGCACATTGTTGGGCAGATAAAATATATTACGCCACTTTGTTAAAGATGGCACTGCCCACATAGAAGCTGTCGCCCCGGTGATATTAATGTGTGTTGGGGGTGGGCTGTGGGCAGGCAGAATCCTTGTAGCCTGGGGCTTGGTTTTGGGATTAAGCCTTTCCCACCCTTTTTGATGTGGGGTGGTACAATCCCATCATGTCTCTGATAAGTGACTTTGTATTACAGACTTCCCTATTTTGTATATTGGATTAAAGGTTTGGATTTCTATAATTATAAAATAGGGGCAGAACAGGAGCTTGTGCTCTTGGTTCCTGAGATTAGCATTAGAGAGCAGAGAGAGGCCACCTGGAGGAGGCCAGGAGATGCAGCCAAGATGGCGGAGTGTTGAGTGAGAAGCCAGTTTATGCAGAGTTAATGCAGGGAGAAGGAAGGAGATGGGGAACAGAGGTGAGTAAGTCTGGTGAGCTGGAAACCTTTGATTCTAGGAAACTCGGATAAGTCAGTAGCTTTGTGAGCACTAAATGTGAGTGGGTTTTGGAGCTCAGTGTGTGTTTTTACTTGCCCGCCGGGTGCAAGTTAGGATTAAATATGATGGCCCACCAACTTTTGGCTCCATTGTTTCTTTACCG
Organism: Saccopteryx bilineata; assembly: GCF_036850765.1. Classification (NCBI taxonomy): domain Eukaryota; kingdom Metazoa; phylum Chordata; class Mammalia; order Chiroptera; family Emballonuridae; genus Saccopteryx; species Saccopteryx bilineata. The sequence goes on along the minus strand of NC_089491.1, from coordinate 164,384,869 downwards.
ACTGTACGAATCCATTGCGAACCTGCATGGGCCCGGCTGCTGTGATAGTGGCCCTGCCTACTGGCTTTACACACATGACAGCACTATTTGTAAGGATATAAATACTTCCCCTCAGAGGGGAATAAGGGAGATCCTGCCCCACCACTGAGAGGTGCTGTTGGGTTTCTTTTTTTCCTCTCCTTGATCTTTGGCCCTTCACTGTGAAAAGCAGGTTGGGTTTCCCTTTTGGCTTGCCTTTCTTTCTGAGATGCCAATAAATTGGAATGGCCCACCAACCTCTGGCTCCAGCTCTGCTGTTTCTTTACTGTCTGCCCAAATTCAATGAGAACCTGCATGGCCACTGCGGCGGCCACTGGCCTTACAGTGTGTTAGTTAGTTTCTTATTGCTGCTGTAACAAATAACTACAAACTTGGCTTAAGATAACACAAATTTATTATCTTGTAGATTTGTAGGTTCAAAGTCTACAATGCATCTTGGTAGCTAAAATCAAGATGCCAACAAGGCTGCATTCTTCTCTGGGCGCCTTAGGGGAGCATCAGTTTCTGTGCCTTTTCCAACCTACAGAGGAAACCAGTACCTTCCTTTGCTCATGAACCTCTTTCTCCATATTCAACACCAGAAACAGAGTCAAGTGCTTCTCATATCATGCCACTCTAACCTTGCTTTGGATGTCACATCCCTTTTTCTGACATTTCCCATGTCCCTTCTCCACTTTTCAGAATCTTTCTGATTACATTGGGCCCTACCCAGATAATCCAGAATAATCTTCCTATTTTAAGGTCAACTGATTAGAAACCTTAATTCCATCTACAACTTTAAATCTCTTTGCCATAGTGACTACATATTCAAAGGTTCTAGGTGTTAGGATGCTGACATCTTTTGTGGGCCTTTATTCTCCCTCCCACAGAAGGGTACATAAGGAGTTCTAACATAATGTTTTACTCCTTAAGTAGAGGATAAAAGTGTTAATTATGTTTTTATTATCTCTTCATATGCCTCAAATATGTTTAAAAGCATTTGATGTAAGATTTTTCTTCCAAGACAAGTTTTTCCAACTTTATTCAGAGTCCTAAAACTTAATGAGATCGCTCAGGAGCAAAAAGGGATAGAGGGAGGGAAGTATGGAAGAATCAAAGCCTTGGCCCTACTTCAACCGAAACAGGTCCTCTTTTTATCGCCTTTTAATTTCTAAAAAACATTTTATTTGAAAAAACAAAAGATTCCAACTATTCAAACAAAAAGGAAAATATCACGGCATAAGACTATAAGAAAAACGAGAAAATTAGTTTATACGGTACAAATGGTAGATAATTAACTAGCTAGTTTGAGATTTAATTCTACTCAAGAGTTATGTTTAGTCCTACAAAGCAGCTGAATGATACCTTTAGTAGCCTAATAGGGCTGAGGAGATAAAACTTAAATAGTGCAAGAACCAATTAAGTGAGGGAGATAAAAGAAAAGAGTACTAAGAAATGCCTGTGCACTTTTGATTGAGACTTTAAAAAACAGCACTCTAAAAATAACTCTCATGGATACTGCAGCTCAGTTTCAAATATCAAAGCCTAAAAACAGATTAATGTAATCCCAGATTGCTAGCTCTTTCAGGTACCAATAAAGTGCTAGTTGTTGGAACTGAAAATCTAGGTATAAAGTTACTTCTAATGCAAAATTTCAAACACAATGTCTAAAACATAATAAAAAGTAACCAGGCTCATGAGGGGACGAGACAACACTACACACAACAGAAATAGACTCATAAGGGTTCCAGGTTGCCTAGGTAGTCTTTATGCATATAATCTTCAAGATGATAAAAGGCTGAGAATTCTGACAGCCTCAAAAGCCCAATAGGATACAGCAAATTTTTGAGGAGAAAAATATTCTAAAACTAAAAAAATAACTGCATTTAATAACACAATGGATGGATTTAAAAATAGAAGTGTATTATTATTATTATGGCAGCAGAAGGAATTGTTAATGAACTAGAAGAGATCATAGGAATATAGTCAAAATAAAGAATATATTTTGACAAAATGAGAGGATAAGAGACAGATAGATAAGACCAATGAGAATGACTAACATACATATAATTGGATCCATCGAGAGAGAACAGATGATAGAGAGAGAACCACCAATATTTAAAGAGACTAATGGCTGAGAATTTTCTAAAACTAAGGTGACCAATTGTCCTCCTTTAGGAAGGACAGTCCTTCTTTTCTAAGTTCCATCCTCCCTCAAAAGTATCCTCCTACATGTCCTCCTTTTTGATATTGGAGGACTAATCTACAAATATCCATATTCGATCAATGCAGAGTCAATCCATTGCATGTGATGTGATGTATTTGTATGTGACATGACGATTCGTCAAGGATCAGTACAGTGCGTTGAGGCATGATTATGAGACGCATGCACTCCATTCAGGAGACCATGAGAGAGCACACGATATACCGAGTGAGCAAATAGCTTTGTGTACTTCTTACTGAAACACGACACAGCACAGAAAACATTGTAGACTCATGATTATTTCTTTCTCAGTGAATATTCAATCATAGACAGGTAAGCACAACTCACATTTTATTAATTCATTATTTACTTAATAATTTCCAAATACATGTAATTTTATTTACAAGTATTTTCCCAAAAATCGAGTTTTAAAGTGGAAATCTAACCTCAAACCATATCTATTAATACCACATTTTGACTAAATAGTTGCATAAAACAGACTTTTAATTAGAAAATGATAATGCACCTGAATATCACTCCAAATTAGTGGTTGTGTTTGATATTTAGTTCTGTTAATTTAGCTTCCAGAAAACTTGCCTACCATGATGTAATGTTTTCAGTTTCAAATGTGCTTGCATTGTTCATATAGCTCTATATTTTATTTATAATTTTAAATTTCACTTAAGGGATGGAAAAATCAAGAAAGAGAAAATGCCATTTCAACAATAAATTGAAAAAGGAATTTCCATTCCTCATATCAAAGAAAGATACCATTGTTTTCTGCAATATTTGCGGCAGAGAATTTTGTATTGCAGTTGGGAGCAGAGCAGCGATAAGGAAACATCTGACCACCAACAAACATAAGCAATCATTACATGCATCAGCTTCCAGTTGTAAAGTAGCAAGTTTTTTTTAAACTTCAAATTATTCTGAAGATGAAATAGTTGTCTTCAATGAAGGGACATTTGCATTTCATACCATAATTCACAATCAAAGTTTCCGTAGAATGGATTGTACAACTAAATTATTGAAAAAGTTTCACAATGCAAGATTTTCATGTGCCAGGACAAAATGCAAGGCTAATTTGAAAATCAGTATTTAAAAATTACTGTGACAAAATATTTACAGAGCACTTGGGAACTGCAGCATTTGTAAAGATTTTATGTGATGCACCAAATCGTAATGAAATTAAATTGTATCCAATAATAATGTTATTTTAATGTTACCAAGAGCATTCAAGTAAAAATTTTAAATTTAGAATCCTTTGAGGGCGAAACTTTGAAATTTTGTCAAACCATCTATACAGAGTAATAAATGAAAACAATTTGAAATCCAAAGTTGTTGCACTAATGGCTGATAATACAAATACAGATTTTGGTGGGCGAAGACGCAAAGGGGTGAATAACGTGTATGTAAAAGTACAAGAGTTACTCCAAAAGAAAATGCTAGAAATAGGTTGTAATGCACATATTTTGTCAAATGCAATCAACACAGTGTCATGTGCCATGCTAATTGATGTAGAAGTAATAATAACTACAATTTATTTGCATTTTAATCATTTTACCATTCGTGTTGCTACTTTAAAACAATTTTGTGAAGAAGCAAATGTTGAATACAAAACATTTTAGGATATTCAAAGGTTAGATGGCTTGCTCTAACACCTGTTATAGAGCTTGTTCTACAATTATTTGAGCCTCTCTGTTCAGTTCATATTTTTTAAGTTTAGACAAATGCCCTAAAATCCTGGAATAGTTTTTCAATAACAAAATATGATATTAATGTATTTTGTACATAATCAAGCATCTATTTTTCACAAAACGATTCAAAAGATTGAAGGTAAACACATTTCAGCTACAGAAGTTAGTCTTATTTTGAATGATTTTATCCTTCAATATAAATCTCATTTTGAAGAAAAATTTCTTCCTTTAATTATAAAAAGAAAATCCTCAGACTTAGAGGAAGCAAATCTGGGCATAACAGAAAAGTTTATCAAATAAGTGCAGAATTTTTACCCAACATGTTTTCTATATATTGAATGGTCTGAAACAAACATCACGGGAAATAAGTTTTCTTTTTTTTTTCTTTGTGGCAGAGACAGAGAGAGTCAGAGAGGGACAGATAGGGACAGACAGACAGGAAGGGAGAGAGATGAGAAACATCAATTCTTCATTGCGGCTCCTTAGTTGTTCATTGATTGATTTCTCATATTTGCCTTGTGGTGGTGGGGGGGGGCGGGGGCTACAGCAGACCTGTGACCCCTTACTCCAGCCAGCAACCTTGGGCTCAAGCTGCTGAGCTTTGCTCAAACCAAATGAGCCCGCGCTCAAGCTGGCGACCTCGAGGTCTTGAACCTGGGTCCTCCATATCCCAGTCCGATGCTCCATCTACTGCGCCACCGCCTGGTCAGATGGGAAATAAGTTTTCAATGGTGTTTTTTTACTTCATCGCAAGTATATTGGACAGATATTGAATCTTGTCTTGAGCTTTTATCTAAAGAAATGCTAGACATCAAAATAGACAATTGTCTCTTTGAAGAAATTAGAAGACTGAATGTATATTTAAATTCTGAAAAATACAATGGGAAAATGAACAGGTCAAAATTGATAAAAGATGGGTGGAAATATTCACCCACTTCAAAATAAACATATCCCATGTGAATATTTATTTATTCTTGTTCAATTTACATTGTGCGGCCCTGGAACTAATGCAGCAGTTGATCGAGTTTTTTTAATTGCTAATGATTTTTTGGACAAGAAATCGAGATTGAATGTTGATACTCTAGCTGCAGCCGTAAAATTCAGTATGAAGAATATTTCTTGTAATATTATAATATTATCTAAATGAGTACATCTTTCTTACAATTATTATTAAAAATTAATAGGTATAATTACAATATAAAATATTACAAATGTTTTTATTATGCATTTATCATATTATGGTGTATTGTTGCAATGAATAAAACGTTTATTTATGATACTGTTTTCTTCCATTTATTTTTGTCCTCCTTTTCACTGTAAAAAAGTTGGTCACCTTACTAAAACTAATGACAGCAAATTACAAATTCAAGAAGCATTATAAATCATAGCATAAGTAACAAGAGTATATTTTATGTAGAAAGAAAATGATCAAAAAAGGAAGCACAATAAAGCAGACACATTAACTGCAAAGGAAGAGTTAAATGAACAGCTGATTTCTTAACAAAGTCAACAAAGAACAGAAAAGTAAGAATATCTTAAAACACTGAAAGGGAATAATTGCTAATCCAAATTCTACACCCAGTGAAATACCGAGACGGAAGGTGAAATAATGACATTTGAGACAAACTAAAACAGTTTGTAGGCAACAGTTCCACACTACACAAAACACTAAAGAGTGTTCTTCAGATTGAAAATGATCCAAAAAAGAAGCATGATAATGCAAAGGTGGTAAGTAATTCTAAATGAACATTAACTGCATTCAATAATGATAGTATCATGTAGGGTTTAAACATACAGAATTATGATATAAAAACACTGCCAAATTAAGTCAGGAATGGGGGAGTAAATAAAATCAAAACATTCTAATATTCTTGCATTGTCGGAAAGGGTACAAGCACAAATATTAAACAGTCAGTCAAAATGCATGTTTTACTTTCTAGAATTACTATTAAAGAAATAACAACAGCATAGAACATCCAAGTTAGTAAAGGGAGTTGTTTGATAAAGACACTTGTAAATACTATAATTAGAAATCACAGTGGAAAAACAATAGTACAAAAAATATAAAAAAACAATACTTCGCCCTGGCCAGTTGGCTCAGCGGTAGAGCGTCGGCCTGGCGTGCGGGGGACCCGGGTTCGATTCCCGGCCAGGGCACGTAGGAGAAGCGCCCATCTGCTTCTCCACCCCCCCCCCTTCCTCTCTGTCTCTCTCTTCCCCTCCCGCAGCCAGGGCTCCATTGGAGCAAAGATGGTCCGAGCGCTGGGGATGGCTCCTTGGCCTCTGCCCCAGGCGCTAGAGTGGCTCTGGTCGCAGCAGAGCATCGCCCCCTGGTGGGCAGAGCATAGCCCCTGGTGGGCGTGCCAGGTGTATCCCGGTCGGGCGCATGCGGGAGTCTGTCTGACTGTCTCTCCCCGTTTCCAGCTTCAGAAAAATAAAAAAAAAATAAAAAAAAATACTTCTGTCACTGCTAAGAAAATGAAAAAAATTAAGTGGGTGATCAAGGAAGTAGCATGATGAATGTTCCATTTTACCCTTAAACTCAAAAGAAAAAAATTTCTCTAAATATTAAAAAACAACCTTGCAAAATCTGTGTTAATGCTGATGCTATATCAATCTTAAACCCTACCACTATTACAGAACCTCACCCCTGCCACTGACGTACTACTTTGGTGGTAGCATTCTCATAACCCACAGATGACAGTACTGTCTCAACTCACCATCAGCCCTTTAATATTTTTTTGTCCCCTTTCTTACACCACTCCAGGTAATTTTTTATTTTTTATTTATTTATTTTTTTTACAGAGACAGAGAGAGAGTCAGCGAGGAAGATAGAACGGGACAGACAGGAATGGAGAGAGATGAGAAGCATCAATCATCAGTTCTTCACTGCGACACCTTAGTTGTTCATTGATTGCTTTCTCATATGTGCCTTGACCGTGGGGCTACAGCAGACCAAGTAACTCCTTGCTTGAGCCGGAGACCTTGGGTCCAAGCTGGTGAGCTCTGCTCAAACCAGATGAGCTCGTGCTCAAGCTGGCGACCTTGGGGTCTTGAACCTGGGTCCTCCATATCCCAGTCCGATGCTCCATCCACTGAGCCACCGCCTAGTCAGGCCACTCCAGGTAATCTATTTTTTTTTTTTCTGAAGTTGGAAACGGGGAGGCAGTCAGACAGATTCCCACATGCACCCGACTGGGATCCACCCGGCATGCCCACCAGAGGGCGATGCTCTGCCCATCTGGGGGGTCGCTCTGTTGCAACTAGAGCTATTCTAGCACCTGAGGCAGAGGCCATGGAGCCATCCTCAGCGCCCAGGCCAACTTTGCTCCAATGGAGCCTTGGCTGCGGGAGGGGAAGAGAAAGACAGAGAAGAAGGAGAGGGGGAGGGGTGGAGAAGCAGATGGGTGCTTCTCCTGTGTGTCCTGGCCGGGAATCGAACCCGGGACTCCTGCACGCCAGGCCGACGCTCTACCACTACACTCAGGTAATTTAATAGGAAGGGATCTACTGTGCAAGAAAATGGGCAGATTAATTGTCCTCCTAATGGCTCTTTCCTTAAAATCCTCAAGGTCTTCCTTTGCAATAACCAAGTCATAGCTAATTTGGACATTTATTTCATGATATCTTTGTATTTAAACCAAGACCAAACTGAGTATCCCTAGTAAGATTGCCATTTTGTGAACAACAACAACAAAAAACCAGTCTACTGATATTGGCAGGTTTATTGGGGCTGAACCCACCAAGGTTCAGACCAATGCATCCAAACATCTTCCCAAATTTGGACATACCTCTCTAAAGCAGAAGGTAAAAGGACTAAAACTAACAGTTGAAAACCTTAAGAGAATGGACTCATATCTCATACTAATCCTTGAAAATGGTCCCATCTTCATGATTAGAAAAAATGCAATGATGACCCTGGCCAGTTGGTTCAGTGGTAGAAGGTTGACCAGGCATGTGAAAGACTGGGGTTTGAGTCCCAGTCAGGGAACACAGGAGAAGCAACCATCTGTTTCCCCCCCCCCCAAACTTTCTCTCTTCCCCTCCTGCAGTCCTGGATCAATTGATTCGAGCGGATTGGCACCAGGCACTGAGGATGGCTCCACTGAGCCTCCACCTCAGGTGCTAAAAATAGCTTGGTTGTGAGCACTGGCCTAAGATGGGCAGAGCATCAAGCTCAGATTGGGGCGAGTGAGTCACCAGGTGGATTCTGGTCTGTGTACGTATGCAAGTCTCTGTATCTCCCCCTCCTCTCACTTAAAAACAAAAATGCATTGGAAAGCAATTTAGATTTATTGAGGATCTCAGGGCCATATACAGAATATTCATCACCCCCTCCCACTTCACTTTTCCATAGAACCAAACCAAAATATTACTTTATCTTCACATCCCCTGCAGCTACACAGTATATTTTCCTTGTAGATCTGTATCTTTCTAAAGTGCTTTTTTAGATCAAAATACAGTCGTCCCTCACCATAATGCAAATCACTTTTCACGGTCTCTATTACAGATTTTAAAATTGTATATATCTAATTTTGTATCACAGACTTTTCATTATATCACGAGATTTTGTGGTATATAGGTATTTTTATATATTTATTATTTTAATTATTTTTGTGCTAAATTAAACAAAATAAGTGTGGGAAAAGTTAACAGTGTGAGAAAGGTTTATAAGAGCGTGGGGGGGTTTATAAAGTCTTAAAATATATAAATAAAATAAATATAAGGTCGTTACTTCACAGATTTTCACCTATCTCAGGGGGTTCTGGAACCTAATCCCCGCGATAGTTGAGGGACCACTGCAGTAGATATGGTTTGCCTTGAGAAAACCAACAGCCCACCTGTACAGTTAGGCTGGAGGAGTTTATTTACCCTCCAACTTTTCAACCAGATTTCAAACAGTACCTTGGGGATCCTACATTATCCTTGGTTTCTACTCTAGTTTTAATGTGTAAATGATCTTTTGTTGTGCTCAAATTATGAGGTAAGTTCCAAGACTTACATTTTTCTACATTAGCTCAGAAAGGACATAAGATTCCCAAAGAGAAGTTACAGCCTCACTAAAGTATACTACCTAGCACATGATTTATCCTAAGGAGGTAAATTCTGTTGACAGATTAAAATTTGTTCAAAACTCCAAGGCATGTAACTAAGATACACTACAAAGATTCCTAGCTCTCACTATTATTATAGACAATGAGTTCCCATTTTCCAACAATTATTATATGATTTAACAAAATCTTCAGTAACAAACTTTTTCCCTGGGAACAGATCTTTTGCAACTTAAAATGAGCACAGCAGCAACTTCTTACTCTAAGGTTACCTAATCATCATAAATTTTCTACCTATTCATGCACAAAAAATTTGAACAAGCCTTGGTGTTCTGACTTAAATTCGTGAGAATCATCAGGAACCTAAATGTTATTAGAATTTCTCTTGACCCAGTGGAAAAAGTTACACAGTTTTTCTACAACCATCCATGGTAAGGATCTTCTTCTAACTACAAGGTCCTTCCATGCTGTACAACTTTTGCTGCTCACTGAAAAGACAGAACATGTCTCAGCAAGGAGGCTTAGCTCATACAAAATCCTATTAACTTTATCCCTCACACATTTCCATTCATTGTTATAATACTTTAGGGGTCAGCAAACAATGGCCCATGGGCCAAATTCAGCCCATACCCAGTTTTTCCACTGCCCATGAGCAAAGAATGGTTTTTATCTGTTTAAATGACTGTTTAAAAAAAAATACACACAGACTGTTTTGTGGCCTACAAAGCCTAAAACATTTATAATCCGGCCCCTTTAAAGTAAAAGTCTGCTAACTCAGGCTACTCCTTTATTTCCTTCCAAAAAAGGGAAACTAGTCTCTGCTGGCATATTGTGCCCTGAATAGATTACAAACTCCTCTAGAAAATTCAGACTAAATCTTCATTATTGACAGGTCATATCTTAAGAATCAAACAAGAAAATATGAAGCAGGATATACTGGAACAGATCTCAACTTACACACAGTATGTGACCCTTACTAGAGGCAAGACATGCCCAGATGACAGAACTCAATGCACTCACTAGTTGCTTGCCAGTTAGCTAGCTAGTCAGTCAGCTAAAAGGGTTAATATATACAGACAAGAGTGAAGGACCTGCTTTTGGGGTAGTCTATAATTCTAGAACGCTCCAGAAACAATAAGGTTTCTTGACTTTAACATTAATGCTTCCTAAAGTGATAGCTATATATTATAAAGATAGAAGAGCATTTTTTTAAAAAAAGGCGTAACTTGAAGGTTAAAGAAAATGCCCTTGCTGACTCTTACGTCAGACAGGTGTTCCTCACTAAGATCCCAGCCCCCATGAGAAGAAAAGACCCAATCTTTAAAGAGGTTCGAAGAGGTTATTAGAGAATGACAGAGACTATCTCCAGAACTAGAAAGGGGAGGACAGTGGAAGAAATCTGAGTACAGATTACTAAAATTAATCTCCAGTGTTCTCAGGACAGTTTTTTTGTGGCATCAGAGGGCCTCAAATGGAACCTGGGGAAATTTCTGCATAAAATTACATACCCTGGAAAGGAGAAATTGGTTAGTGAACTCAATCAATGGGAAACTTTACTGAAATGGCTGAGTATGCTGTGGTCTATGTCTCATCTCTCATCAGTATAATAATCCTTGGGTAAAACAGAAAAAAGTGAAGCATTGATAAAAGTCCAAACCTCAAGGTCCCTTGGGACATCTCCAAATGTCTTTCAACCAAGGGTTTTGAATGTGTCCTGGTAGTCATTTGCTTATTATTGGGGTAATTTAAAGCCTCAAACAGTAGCAAGAAACTTAATTTGATTTTGTGTTTCCAATCTGAGAAATTCCCAACTCTCTGTCCATTACCATCTCTAATTTTTTTTTTTGCTTTTTTTTTTTTTTTTTTTTTTGCACTTTTCTGAAGCTGGAAACAGGGAGAGACAGTCTGACAGACTCCCGCATGCGCCCGACCGGGATCCACCCGGCACGCCCACCAGGGGGCGACGCTCTGCCCACCAGGGGGCGATGTTCTGCCCATCCTGGGCGTCGCCATGTTGCGACCAGAGCCACTCTAGCGCCTGAGGCAGAGGCCACAGAGCCGTCCCCAGCGCCCGGGCCATCTTTGCTCCAATGGAGCCTCGGCTGCGGGAGGGGAAGAGAGAGACAGAGAGGAAAGCGCGGCGGAGGGGTGGAAAAGCAAATGGGCGCTTCTCCTGTGTGCCCTGGCCGGGAATCGAACCCGGGTCCTCCGCACGCTAGGCCGACGCTCTACCGCTGAGCCAACCGGCCAGGGCTACCATCTCTAATTTTTAAGAAAGAAAGAGAGAACAAAGGGAATTCTAAAACTAGTATTAGCAAAGGTCTTCCAACATCTATGGTCTAAAATACTGCCATTGTCGTCATTTTTTATTTTATTTTTTAAATGAGAGGAGGGAAGATAGAAAGACTACTGCATGTGCCCCGATAGGGATCCACCTAGCAACCTCTGTCTGGGGCTGACAATCAGACCAATCAAACTATCCTCAGTGTCTGGGACTACCTGAACCAAATGAGCCACTGGTTGCAAGAAGAAAGAGAGCAGGGGAAGAGAGAGGGGAAGAGAAGCAAATGGTCGCTTCTCAGTATGCCCTGACTGGGGGTCGAACCCAGGATGTCTACAAGCTAGGCCAACGCTCTATCCACTGAGTCAACTGTCCAAGGCCACCATTGTCTTTAATGACAATGAAATCAATTCCTTCTGGGGGGGTCAACGACTCTCCAATTATGAGTTAGTACAGACCAGCCCACACACTTAGGTCTGATATTATACTCCACGCTATTGCAAGCAGACATGCTTACTACTTTCTGCCAAGAACTTATGCAATACAGCCAGTCTTACCATCAACGGGTATAAACAGCCTTTCCTCAACATCCTCATAAACAAGTCCTATGTAACCTAGGAGACATGATGGTCTTTTGAAAGCCACAGAGAAAACAGTCCTTGAATCTAATGGAAAGAATTAATCTACTGTTAACTAGTATGGCAATGAAACTGCTTGGAATCATGTCTCTCAATTAAAAAGGCATAAGTCAGCCCTGAGTCACTGGAAGTCTGTTCCAACCAGCCTCAATCTAAAGATTCCTTTTTTTATTTTATTTTATTTAGAAAATTAACTTTAACAGGGTGACACTGATCAATAAGAATACATAGGTTTGCTCATCTTCACTAGCTATTCGAGAAATGCAAATCAAAATTACAATGAGCCTGACCAGGCAGTGGCGCAGTGAATAGAGCATCGAACTGGAATGTGGAGGACCCAGGTTCAAGACCCTGAGGTCACCAGCTTGAGCGCGGGCTCACCTGGTTTGAGCAAGGCTCACCAGCTTGAGCCCAAGGCCGTTGGCTCGAGCAAGGGGTCACTCAGTCTGCTGTAGCCCCCCAGTCAAGGCACATATGAGAAATCAATCAATGAACAACTAAGGAGCCGCAACGAAGAATTGATGTTTCTCATCTCTCTCTCTTCCTGTCTGTCTGTCCCTATCTGTCCCTCTCTCTGACTTTCTCTGTCTCTGCCACCAAAAAAAACAAAAACAAAACTACAATGAGATACCACCTCATAACTGTTAGATTGGCTATTATCAACAAGACAGATAACAAGTGTTGGAAAGGCTGTGGAGAAAAAAGAACTCTTATTCACTGCTGGTGGGAATGTAAATTAGTACAACCACTATGGAAGAAAGTATGGTGGTTCCTCAAAAAATTAAGAGTAAAACTACCATATGACCCAGCAATCCCTCTACTGGGTATCTACCCCCCAAAATCAAAAACAATCTTAAGATTCTTAAGAGCCTTCTAGAAGCAGAAGGTCTTTGGAAGGAGAGTGTTCCAACAAAAGACCTTCAGAACAAGACTAGTGATTGTCATGCTTTAATCCAGTGGTTCTCAAAGTGTGCGCCCCAGAAGATTTCCAGGTGTCCCCTATGGTATTCCAGAGAAACATGTGCCTGTTGGGGACCAAAAAACCAACAGGGTTTTTGGAGTTTAGATTTTTTGGGGACAGAGGTGTGGGAGAATTGGCTGTAAACTGACAATCTGCCCAACCCCTCAATTCACTTGCCAGATTAGGTTGCAAAAGGCTGTTAAACTGTGGTGCTGGATTGTTTACATTACCCCATCATCCCAGGAAAGACTGGAGGCAAGTTTCTTCTATCCTTTGTTTGGTGTAAAGTTAAGATATGTATAGTGGGAGTTTCCTGCACTCAACACAATTAAGAGTAAAAAGAGAGGAATTCTACAATGTATTGAGGAGGAAATGAGAGTTTGCCTTTCAAATAGATGCATAAACATTGAAGAAATTGCTAGGACACATCAGGCTCATGTTTCTCATAAACACAAGAATGAAAAAACACATTCGCGCCAGGAACTGCTGAATTTACTAAATCTTACTAAGAGTGTATCTACATATATAAAAAGATAACTTTTTGTCATTTTTTTTTATTTTTTAACCCCTCTTTTTTATGAATTTGAAAAAGCATAACTCAAAAATGTAACATAAAAATGTTTTTTAATGTCAGAATAAATTTAATTTTGTAGTATTTATTGTGTTTAACTATCATAAAAGCACGCTTAGACTTTATATTTTTTAATATTTGACTTATTATTATAACATATTTCTCAGAGATTTGTATATAGTGTGCCTACAATTATTTGTAGGATTTTAAATGCGCCCCGACTTCAAAAAGTTTGAGAACCACAGCTTTAATCTCTATTATTTTATTCATTATCCTAGCTCTTATGTCCCTGTTCTTAAAATATATATATATTTTTTGTCACTCCCTGGTATGAGCCTGGTTAAAATTTCCTCATGATTTGACTAAAACATAATCAAACTAGGTTTCTTCATCCATTCAGGTTGTTCTATCAAATACCACAGCCTTGGTGGCTTATAAACAACAGAAATTTCTCACAATCTTGGAGGCTGGAAAGTCCAAGATCAATGCACTGGCAGATTTGGTGTTTGCTGAGGGCCTGGTCCATAGAAAGCTCTTTTTACTGTGCCCTCACATGATGGAAAAGGGCAAGGAAAACTCTCTGGAGTCCCTTTTATAAGGGCACTAATCCCATTCATGAGGGCTTGCCCTTCCAAAGGACCCACTTCCAAATACCAACTCTTTGGGATTAGGTTTCAAACTACGAATTTAGGGGGGAATACAAATTCAGTCTATAGCACTATTTGGTTTATACCCATTTTCCTCTAGGAGTCATCAGCTTCCCTTTATACCAATTCCTTGTACTGAATCATTTTGTTTTCTGGATAACTGAACTCAACTGTTAAATAACTTTTTAATTAAATGGCAAGTCCCACAAAATGCCATTTATCATATAGTTCACAGGAAAGAAGGTTGCTAATTCCAACAAAACAATACACAGGGATCTTTCATAGGAGGTAACTTTTGCTACTTTCATAGAAATAGGCCTTGGACTAGAGAATAGATAATATATGTGAAGGCTGTCTCACTTTCACAGACCTCACAATGAAGACAGATTACTTAAATCCACCCCCAAGCTCTTATGCTTTAGTGCTACCTTACAATATTGACACTTCAAACTTCATGACCTGGCACTGGATCACTCTTGATGGGTGACACATAAAACTGTTTTAATACTCTTATAGACAACTCCAACGGGGGTATTTTGCCCCACCAGATAATCAGGTGGTTCCTAAAAACTCATTAAATTTGTGGCATAAAAGTCTATTGTGTCCACCGATAGAAGATTGGATAAACAAGATGCGGTACACATATACAATGGAATACTACTCAGTCAAAAGAAATGATGACAACCTGACCAGGCGGTGGCACAGTGGATAGAGTGTCAGACTAGGATGCGGAGGACCCAGGTTCAAGACCCTGAGGTCGCCAGCTGGAGCATGGGCTCATCTGGTTTGAGCAAGGCTTACCAGCTTGAGCCCAAGGTCGCTGGCTCGAGCAAGGGCTTACTCGGTCTGCTTTAGCCCCCTCCCCCCCATCAAAGCACATATGAGAAATCAACCAATGAACAACTAAGGAGCTGCAATGAAGAATTGATGTTTCTCATCTCTCTCCCTTCCTGTCTGTCTGTCCCCATCTGTCCCTCTCTCTGACTTTCTCTGTCTCTGTCCCCAAAAAAATAAAAAGAAAGAAATGATGACATATTGCCGTTTACAACAACATGGATAAACCTTGAGAGCATTATACTTAGTGAAATAAGTAAATAAGAAAAAGCTAAGAACTGTATAATTTCACACAAAGGTGGGATATAAAACTGAGATTCATGGACATAGACAAAAATGAAGTGGTTGGGGGGAGGGGGAGTTGTCTGGATGTGAGAAGGAAGCAATCAGAATGCCTTTGAATGGTAGGGAATTAGCTTCTCAATCGTTTCCAAGTGAGGAAACTGAAGTGCCAAATGGGTTCTGGGTGATATCAGGAAAGATCTTAAAGAGACATCAGTTTACCAAGGTTACAAATCCCACAGGATGGAGTGAGGGCAATAAAGAGGGACAAATATAGAGTGACAGAAAATGACTTGACTTTGGGTGATAGGCATACAACACTATAAACAGTTCAAATGCTATAGAGATGCTTACCTGAAACCTATGTGTTTTTAAGGACCAAAGTTACCCTAATAAATTTAATTTCTAAGTAAAAAAATTAAACTAAAAAAGGAAAAAAGGTCTATTGGCTACTACCTGCCAACAGTGTGGGATTTGTAACCTTGGTAAACTGATGTCTCTTTAAGATCTTTCCTGATATCACCCAGAGCCTATATGGCCCATCAGTTTCCTCACTTGGAAACAACTGAGAAGCTAATTCCCTACCATTCAAAGGGATTCTGATTGCTTCCTTCTCACATCAAGCTCCAGAGGCTCACTAAAAAAGAATTCTACACACTTAGGTTCAGAGAATAGCAATGTAACTAGACAATGCAATCAAAACCAATGTACCCATCACCCAAGAGGCTTGCATAAACAGGTAGTAGTTCAAAAAGAGCCACTTAGATATAATATTGGTCTGTCTTGGGGGAAATGTCATGCTTACAACCCTTCAATCCTTTCTGGGATCTTTACTATTACTGAGAAGACTGGAGAAATAGAGAAAGTAATCACAAAATTGGTATTTTTGCTAATATCCCCACATCTGGTTTTGTGGGCTCTTTAGATAAAGTGGGATCTATTGTTTTGGCTTAATTTCTGGATCCTAGGTTAGAAGTAGACTGCAGGATAGACCTAGAGAGTATTGTACTAAGCAAAATAAGTCAGAGAAAGACAAATATTATATGAGCTTACTTATATGCATAATCTAAAAACAAAACAAATGAACAAACAAAATAAAACAAATTCATAGATACAGAGAACTGACAGTTGCCAGGTGCAGTGGCACGGGGGATAGGCAGAAAAGGAGAAGGAGATTAAGAAGTACAAACTTCCAGTTATAAAATAAATCATGTGGGTGTAATGGACAGCACAAGGAATATAGTCAATATTATAATAACTATGTATGGTAACTAGAAATCATGGCAATCACAAAGTATATAATTGTTGAATCGCTATGTTGTACATCTGAAAAATAATAAGCTATCAATTATAATTTAAAAATTAAGAAATGTTTAAGAGGACCACAGACTCCAATCATAATCCTTTCCTTAGTATTAGTGTTGTAGTGCTTTAAGTATGTGACCCCCCCCCAGAGTATTAAACTCTTATTGACTTGTAAGAAACTCTGATTCTTAAGGTTGAAGTGAGCCTTGAACTCTCCCCCTAGCTTGTTATGTCATCATGGAACTCATATAGTGATAAAGATCTGGACTGATCATGTTCCCAGATGTTAATGCTGGGGTGGGGCGAGCGGTGGACTGAGAACCAAAGCCATCTAAAACCACATATTGACTACAGTAACATGGCTTTACTATTTGACTTAATATGGCTTTACTACTCCAGGAACTCTTGCCTAAGATGAAGTTACAAATTACCTTGTTTGTTTCAGGAATGTCCCCAAAATATATTTATCCAAAAAAGAAACTACTCATTACGTCTTCCCCAGGACAACATGTCCCTCAACTAAGCTAATCAAAGACTCAATCTGAAACTCTTGATTTGAAACCCTTGCCTATTTATTGCCTTACCCAAATCAGGCCTCTGCATCAAAGATCTCCATTGAACTAGATCCCAAAAGCCTCATAAATATCCTCCTCCCTCTCTTAAACATCACGAAGATTTTTAAAAGGCAAGACTCATTTACTGTAGTACACAATAAACTAGACTTTATTAATAAAATATTTTGGTCAACTTTTTGGGAAGCCCAAAGGAAAAGAGCTACAGATACTGAAATCTAGGGAGTACATAAAAAATGGCTTGTTATCCTTACTTCCAGATTAGCAAGGATCTGCCTTCACAGGCACATCTTTCAACGTTTTGGTGCCTTATGCATAAGGATTAATAAATTGCTGATAATCACATTTAAGGTAAGCCTCTAATAAGAAAAGATCAAAACAGCTTTGAGAAAACAATGTACAAAGGAGAAAAGAATATTCAAACAACTGTATCTTCACAAAGAGGTAAGTTATTACATCCATAATATATAAACAAGCTTATAAAAATACTCCGGTAACAAATAAAAAATTAACTAAAAAGGCTAAAAGAAAAGTTAAAAAAAAAGATAAAGATAATATAGAGAGAAAATATCAAATTAATAAAAACATTTTATAGAACTCAAGGATATTTTCTAACTGAAAGCCCCGCACTACATCCCAGTCCTCAGCACAATAAATAAGACCCACAAATGTGCATAACCGTGACAGTTACAGAAAATGGAAGTGTAAAAAGAAAAGATCTTAAAAACTTTCTAGCCTGACGGGTGATAGTGTCAGCAAACTGTGGCTCGCAAGCCACATGTGATTCTTTGGCCCCTTGAGTGTGGCTCTTCCACCTGCGGGTGCTACCTCGATAAGGAATATACCTACCTATACAGTTTAAGTTTAAAAATCTGGCGCTCAAAAGATAAATTTCAATCATTGTACTGTTGATATTTGGCTCTGTTGACTAATGAGTTTGCCAACCACTGGTGTAGTGTATAAGCATCAACCTGGGATGCTGAGGCCCAGGGTTCAAAACCCCAAGGTCGCCAGCTTGAGTGTGGGATCACTGACCTGCTCTCATGGTCGCTGGTTTGAGCCCATAGGTTGCTGCCTTGAAGCCCTACATGGCTGGCTTGAAACCCTAGGTGGCTTGGACAAGGTTCACTGATGCTTCTCTTCATCTCTCTCCCTTCCTGTATGTCTATCTAAAAAAAAAACTTTCATAAATAAAAACAAGTTTTATACAGGATCAGGAATCTGAATGGCGTTGGAGTTTTCAACATTAACATTAGAAAGAGTATAACAATACATTCAAAGCCAGTCAGAGAAAGACAAGTAACATATGATTTCACTTATATGTGAAATCTAATGAACAAAATAAACTAACAAATAAAACAGAAACAGACTCATAGATACGAAGAACAGACTGACAGCAGAGGGGATGAGGGTTAGAGGGTTGGCTAAAAAAGGTGACGCCCCCCAAAAAAGCTCAGACACAGACAACAGTATGAGGAATCACAAAAGGAAAAGGGAGGGTGGGGTAGAAGAGGGCCAAGGGGGCTATAAATGGTGATGGAAGGAGACTTGACTTGGGGTGATGAACACACAATACAATATACAGATGATGTATAGAACTGTACACCTGAAACCATATAATTTTACGATCCAATGTCACTCCAATAAATTCAAATAAAATTTTTTTTAAATTCTGGGGTTTTAAAAAGGAGTTCTAACCTAGAATTTCTTATCCAGCCAAAGTCTCACTGCCAATCTCCCCCCATTTCCATTCTTCATGTCTTCCTTTTAGTAACAGAGCACACCTGAACACATACCCACCTGTTTCCTGAGTCCCTTGTAACTATGAATAGGCGTAGCTATATGACAAAGTTCTGACCAATGAGACCTGAGAGAAAAGATATGGGCAGCTTCTAGTGCATGCCCTAAAAACAAATCTGCATGTTCATCCTCTTTTCCCTCACCCTGCTGGAGCAATAAGGCAGACTTATTGGCCTTCTTTGATCAGAAAGATAAGGGTACACACAGAGCAGTTTTTAATGTGCACACAAATCACCGGGGAGTCTTGTGTAAATGCAGATTCTCATCTATTAGGTCTGGTTCTGACCTGAGATTCTGTATTTTTAACAAGTTCCCATATGCTATGGGTGTTGTTTTGGGGAATTATATTTTCAGCTACAAGACCCAGGAATAGAGAATGGTGTAACTAGATAGAAGACACCCACCCAGACACTGGATAACTCCAGGAAAATTCACTCTACCTTCCCTCAACCACTTACCAGCTGAGAGGAAGAGGGAGAAGGACAGAGATAGATATCAGTGTCTGATACACACACACACCACACAATTTTATTTCCAAATTAACTTTATAAAAACTACACAAACAACTTTTCAAAATACCCCAAATTTGGGCATCTCTAGTAATATGAACTGCATGAACCTAACATTATGATTCTGATGTGTAAACTTAACTAATATAAAATTGTGACCTAATATAAAGTTGAATGAAGGCATCTTTTGGACATGCAAGGTCCAAAAACTACATGACTCCATTCACCCTCTCTCAGAAAGTTACTCAAGGAAGTGCTTAAGCAAAAATAAGGGAATAAACTTAAAAAGATAAAGGGGTTCTAGCAATCAGAATCCAATACAGGAGACGGTAATAGGAATACTCAGGATAATACACAGTATATTCCATGTTCCTAAGACATCCTATGAAGATAAATTTAAAATTATATAATAGTATATATATATATACATATATACATATATACATATATATACATATATATATGGGAATGGGAGAAAGTACATAACAGAACTAAATTCTTCATATTTCATTTTAGGAAATCAAAAGCTAAGTCTAAAATTTAAAAATAAAGAAATAGAAGGAATAATACAATTATACTGAAATTACAGAGAAGAAAGAGACAAGACTTGAAAGTATTTCCATCTTAAAAGCAAGAATCAAGGCAGAGAAGATCCAAAGATGCAATTTTTTCTTATAAGCTTTATATTAATTTTACTTTTAAAAATCTGACCATATATTATAATTTAAAATTTTTTGAGCAGTTACCATTTCATTCTTGCTATTTTATTTTTTTTCTTTTAAGATTTTATGTATTGAGTTTTAGAGAGTGGGGCGGGGACGAGAGTGAGAAAGGGGGGAAGAGCTGGAAGTATCAACTTGGAGTTGTAGTTGCTTCTTGTATGCGCCTTAACCAGGCAAGCATGGAGTTCTGAACTGGCGACTTCAGCATTCCCAGTTGAAGTATTTACTATACACTGTGCCACCACAGGTCAGGCCACAGGTCAGGCTCATTGTTGCTATTTTAATTCATTCTCAATTCAGAATTCTATCAACAAATCATATTAACAGTTTTCCACATAAATATGCATGTATAAAATGTTGTATGTGTCTATATGCATTTTATGTATATAAAACATTACTGATAGGTGTCACATTTAATAGGGCTTTTTCACTTAAGTGTAACCAAATAAATTATTGTCCCTCTCAGGGTTTCTAAGCATTGTGGCTTGTTAGAAAGGGTTCCTTTGTTTTGCCATGCATTGTAGAATTCAGATTTGCAAATTTGGAAGCAGAGAATAGAGGAGTCTGAAGTAGAAGGCAAGCACAACAAGAGTGAACTAGATGTCACCCCAATAAATCCAATAAAAAGGAATTAAATTAATAAGTGAAATTATGGTGCCAATAAAAAAAAGGAATCAACTGGAGAAGTCAGTGATTCCAGACACTACAAAAAGGCAGACTTTAAAAAAAGGGAGGCTGAAAACCAGAATTGTGTATTAAGAACTTTTGAAGCATATGAAGCTCTTCTATCTCTCTTACAAACACTTCAGTAAGTCTACATTGCTCAGTAATGCGTTTGTGTGTAAGCTGGGCAGGGAGGACGGAGGAAGAGTGCAGTGTGGCGGATATAGGGGATTAGAAGTACTGAGTTAAGATTTCAGGGTGCCAGGGGATGAAACAATGAAACATTTGACAACTGATGAAGTGACTGCTGATAGCTGAGTTACATATGTAATTTAAAGAACATAAAAATATGCTTAAATCTTTAATAGACCACCAAGGTATAATCATGTACTTTTACTAAGCATGAGAATGAAAGTTGATTCACATCCTGATTCTTTTATTATATAATATTGAACTCTCTGATAGCTCTTTTTAGATATAGTTCCTTATTTTGTAGTCTGAGCTTCATTAGTGTAGTAACTTTCCTACTTAAGTAAATAAAGCTCACTATTTTCCTTTACCTAACAGAGATATGATCTTTACAAAAGAAGAAACCTAATGAAAATTTATTTTTTATACTTTTACTTAAAATAATGAATTAGACTTTAATTAGAAATTAAGTCATACTACTCAAGAAAATAATTTTCTTGCTATCTTATATCACAAATTCAAGAAAAGAATGAAAATGACATCTAAAAACATAAAAGAAAGTTACCTAATTTTTATGGCTGCTTTCGGTTCCTGTTTCATTAAAAACAAAACAAAACAAAATACAACTTGATGATGGTATACTTTAGTAATATTTCTGACAAAAATTATAGTGATTTATAGCTTCCATTAAAATAAATACATGAAATCTTATCTAAGGAATACTCTTAAATCAAGATTAAGGTTAGATTATATCACAACTTAAGTATTCTAATATATAAAGTCTGTTAAATACATTAGTTTATGTTCCCATGACCAAATAGTAGGAAATAATATATCTTCATTGCAGAAATTTTAAAAAATAAGTTATTTGTCTACCATTCAAAAAACAACTACTCAATATCTTGGCACGTTTTCCTTCCAGTCTGAATTTGTTTCTTTCTATATTTGCATTCATTTTAACATTTTATATGTGAAGTTTTTTAATCTTCCAAAATTTCAACAATTAAATATATATTACTTCTATGATATGAAAAAGTTATCTTCTTTAAAACCCCAAATAGCAATATAATGAATGCAATGAAATACATATATCTCAATATATGAGGTATCAACTCATGTCAATGTTAACTAATCAGTGAAAAGAAAGCAAGAGGTAGATTTAAAGTAACTTTCAACATATTTGTTCACAGGGACCACAGAGAGGAGAAAAGGTTTATGGAGAGTATATACGGTACATTGTATTTACTAATCACACTGCAATGGCACTTCAATATTTAGCACAGTCTTCCTCCAGCATAGATTAGAGACTCTTTTCTTTGCTCCTATAACATCCAGAGCATACTGCAATCAGATTAGCATCACTCTACTATGACTATTAACTTGCTTCTGAAACCCCACTGCTACTCTTGTTGAACTCTATACTCCCTGACTAGTTAACTGAGGGGCACAATAAAAAATTTATAAATGCTTTCAAAATGAATAATAAGTGAAAGAAAAACAAGAAGTACTTCTGAAAAGTGTGAACTAGCACAGCTTTCACAAATCAGATTACAGTTTTTAAAACTGCTTTAACATATTTTAATACATGGTTATGCTCAAGTTATTTCTAAAAGAAAGCCTATGGTAAAAACAAGCACCTTCCTGAGTCTGGTTTCTCTAATTTTTTTTTTTTTTTTTTTTTTTTTGTATTTTTCTGAAGCTGGAAACGGGGAGAGATAGACAGACTCCCGCATGCGCCCGACCGGGATCCACCCGGCACGCCCACCAGGGGGCGACGCTCTGCCCACCAGGGGGTGATGCTCTGCCCCTCCGGGGCGTCGCTCTGCCCAGACCAGAGCCACTCTAGGGCCTGGGGCAGAGGTCAAGGAGCCATCCCCAGCGCCTGGGCCTTCCTTGCTCCAATGGAACCTTGGCTGCGGGAGGGGAAGAGAGAGACAGAGAGGAAGGAGGGGGGGGTGGAGAAGCAAATGGGCGCTTCTCCTATGTGCCCTGGTCCCCCGCACGCCAGGCCGACGCTCTACCGCTGAGCCAACCGGTCAGGGCCTGGTTTCTCTAATTTTGCCATACACACACACACACACACATGAAATTATTATATTAATTATTAATAATATATTTGGACTACAACTAGTGAATAATAAAGCCAGTATTTACAACACATTAATTGTAATGTATCAAGTATTTATGATTTCCAATCTTCATGCAATATAGTGTTGCTATATTAAATTGTGGTAGGGCAATCTTAGATATAAAACTAAGAATTAGAATTATTTTTTATTGGTCCTGGCCCTCCCGCAGCAGAGGCTCCATTGGAGCAAAGTTGGCCCTGGGCGCAGAGGATGGCTCCATGGCCTCTGCCCCAGACGCTAGAGTGGCTCTGGTCGCAACAGAGCAACACCCCGGATGGGCAGAGCATCGTCCCCTGGTGGGCATGCCGGGTGGATCCCGGTCGGGCGCATGCGGGAGTTTGTCTGACTGCCTCCTTGTTTCCAGCTTCGGAAAAGAAAAAAAAAAAAGAATTATTTTTGACAAATTGTTAAAATTTACAAGCAAATTTCAAGGGTGTTGGATACACTGTCCCCACACAAAAACTGCATTCCTATACACTAGCAACAAAAAGTTGAAATTAATATGACATAAAAGTTAGCTACCTAGTTATAAATATAACAAAAAAAAGTATAAGAATGTCACTGAAAACTGGGAGAAATTGAACTTCTTAATGAATAGTTTACCATGTTCATGGATTGGAATGTTCAGTACCATAAAAATATTAAGTCTCCCCAAATTGATTTTTTAAATTTAAAGCAATCACAATAAATATCCCAGTACGGTTTGTGATTTGTGTGGTTTGGTAGAAATTGATAAGCTAATTCTAAAATGTGTATGAAAATAAGCAGAATCTAGATTGGCCAAGATCATCTTAAAGAACAAACTGGAAGACCTGCATTACATGATTTATTATAAAGTTACAGTAATTACAACACTATATAAAATAAATCATGACCCTATCTAACAATATATAAAAATCAATACCAAAGGAATTGTAGATCTATATACTGAAAAAGCAACCTTGAGGCAATAATTTCTTAAACAGGACACAAAAATAGCTGCTCAAAATAAAAACAATTAAATTGTGCTAAAATTAAGAACTTGTTTATCAAAAGACACTGTTACAAAGGTAAATATGCAAGCCACATAGTGACAAAAACTTTTTGCAATGCATATATAGTCAATTAAGGATAGGAATTCCTACAAAGCAGTATGAAAAAATAAGACAACTCAGTAAAAACAAAACAAAAACAGGCAAAAGATCTGAACAATATTTCACAAAAGAAGATATTCAAGTAACCATAAATCATATGAAAAGGTGCTCACATTCACTAATTATCAGTGAAAGAAAACTAAAATCACATTTGATAACCATAACATGTCACCAGTGGCTTTCTAGCTTAACTTAGACTGATAATAGTAAGTTACTGTGAGAGTCTCCTTTGAGCTACTTACTGTTATAGTACTATGGGGTCTGTATAGTTCCCAGTGTCTCTATCTCACTATTCCCATATCTTTATCAATTCAGTTTTCTGGAAGCTCAGGGTTCAGCTTCAATGAGAGTAGGAGACTCCAAGGAGAAATAGGTGAAATGTTTGCAAGGTTACAGGCACTCAAGGTTACTTTTAGTGCTATTTTTGTTACAAGTTTAAATGAATATTTGAGAATTTAAGGTCCAACACCACCATTTATAAAGTCATCTTTAAATAATCTCTCTGAAATACTTACATTTAATTATTTAACCAACTGTCACATATAAGCTACATAGGATTATAATAACCATTAAAAATCTTTGAAAAAATTTACCATTTAAAAATTTTATTCTCTTCTTTTTCATATTTCCATTAAAGATTTTAAATCTAATGAAAATTAGAAGGTATAATATAATAAACACCTAGAAACAAGTTAAAACATGTTGGGCAAGAATACTTTGTAGGTGATTTTTCCTTCTTATTGCATTACATCAGAAAATATACATCATGATGGGCCCTCCTACTATTTATGATGCTAAGATTGATCTCTCTCTTAAGCTGGTGACCAACAGATGCAATTATTACACAATTTGTGAGGTGGTACTTGGAGACAAAAGAGTATTTTCTTCCCTAACAAACTTCCATCAGATGGCTTTAGCATCCATAGATGATCCTTGTCTGAATTAATGTTACACTGGGAATTACAAAATAATTTTTTTCTGATTCTACTATTCCTTCCACATCTATCAACTGGCATTTTTTCTCTAAAGAACTCCCTCTGACTTCTCCCTTTTTTTTACTATCAATAGGTATTCAAGGATTCTTCACATGGTATATCATAATCTATTATTATTTCTTTTTTATGAAAGGAGAAGAGATAGTCAGACAGACTCCCTCCTGCACCCTGACCAGGATGACCCCTGTCATGGGCCCATGCTCAATCAACCAAGCTATTTTTAGTGCCTGAGGCTGACCTGAACCAACAGAGCACTGGGGGGCAACACTGGACCCAATCAAACCACTGGCTGAAGAAGGGGAAGAGGGAGAGAAGGGGTAAAGGAGAGAGAACCAGATGGTCATTTCTCTTGAGTACCCTGACTAGAAATTGAACCCTGGATGTCCAGACTCCAGGCCGACACTCTATTCAGAATCACCGGCCATGACCTATTATTCTCTTTTTGATGCTCAAATCAGCCTAAGCTTGTCTAATAAAAACCTCTTTACGTCATCTCTTATTCCTTTTGAAATAATGTGACATGTGAGAAGAAAAGATGCCACTAAACAGCAAACAGAATTTAAGATCTAAGTAATTAAATCAGACAATGAAAGTCAATAAAACTGTGCCATACAGCTTCCTGTTCTTCCAGGTCTTATGCCATCTATTAATGGCATCACCAGCATCAACTTACTTATTCAAGCCCAAAACCTCAGGATAATTCTCAATCCTCCCTTTCTCTAACTAGTATTTCGAAAAGGACATTGGTAGGTCAGAGGAGCATTACCATGCCCTGCTATGGACTATGTATCTACTATTTATACTTCTTCCCATGACCATTTCATTATTATTTTTTATTATTTTAAGTGTTGTTTAAAATATGTATATAAAAATGATGAGCTTAGGCTTATCAACTTTCAAAGGTAAACCAACCATCTCCAGGTTTCAGCATAACTTATACTTTTTCTTGATTCAACCCATTTGGTCCAATGCTTTCTAAATGATAATTGTTTCTGGTATTTTATTTTAAAATCTCAGAGCTGGTAAGACCATACAAGTGATTTCATCCAAACATTCATCCAATACTTGAGTTGCCTCTACAACGTCATTCAGATGCTGAAATCGCTGCAGAAAGAAAGCATTTTCCACCTTCCACTTAGTGCTCAGACACCTTGGTTACAAAAATGCTCCTTATCTTACTGTGCCAAAGTGTATCTTTAATGTTCAATCTCTGGTCACAATTCTACATCTTGGGCCATAAAGAAGTTATGTTCTTCTTCCACATATGTGAAATAAAATAACACCCACATGGGAAAACATGTTTACACCCCTCAGATAAACCTCAGGAAACTGAAGTTCAGTCAAAATAGCTTAATTGCATTTAGTAACTAACTACAGATCTGTCATTTATAAATATGCCTAAATTTGCATAGAAATTAACTAGGTTTTCAGCAGCAACTAAAGTACTATAGAGCCTCTACCCAACTGTCATATTTTAATATTGAGAAAGGAAGAAACAACAGCTCATAAGAAACAACAGCTCATAAACCTGAGATTTAGAAACAAGTCCATATTTAACTTACCTGTATAGCCAGTTTTCTATACAGTACTTCAAATCCATCCCTTTTAGTTTATATACTACAGTACCCTTCCTCCAATCATTTCATTTACCTTTCTCCAAACCTGTTCTAGTTCTCTTCCTACAATGTGACATTTGTCAAAAGTAAAAAGATAGTATAATTTTATACAATAGTAGAGTTACATTTTCTACTTTGTTTTCAGCACAAGGTCTAAATGATACAGTGAATACCTGTTTCATCTACCCAACTCCTATCCCTGGACATGTGTTTTTTTCTAGAGATGCACTTCCCCTGAAATTTTCTGGAACCCATTTAAATGCTCATAACAAGAACAACCATATTTACACAACCAGAACCTACATAAGAACAGTGTATCAAACTTGAAATAATATATGAAATGGACCATTTGCAATCAACAAGTATGTATAATACTTACTATATATTTACTTTGTACTAGCAAAAATAGGCAAGCCTCTTATAGCATGAGTTTTTATAACATAATGTGGCTATAATATCAATTAATTGGAGGGAAAAAATCATCACATGAAGGCATTATTACAATGCAAATTGAAATGAGCACAGGGTAAATAAAAATAATAATAATTGCATGTGCCAATGGCTTGAATGGTTTGAGCATCAGCCCTGGACAAGGAGGATAGCTTGGTTGGTCCAAGCATCTGTCTCAGGTGCTGAGGATAGCTTGATTGATTCAAGCATCGGCCCCAGATTGGGGTTGCATGATGATCCCAATATCAGCTGATGCACATGCAGGCGTCTGTCTTTCTATCTCCTCTCCAAAAGAGATAAAAGAAAAAAAATAAAATAACTGCATGCAAAGAATAGACACACATTAATCGTTTAAGTGTCTGGGTATTCTTCTGGAACAAAACTTTTGTTTACCCAAAAATTCTTCTATGCTTTTGTTTACTACTGGCAGTGGTAACAAACAGTACTGCAAGCAAAACTGCTTGGTCAAGGGTAAAGGTGTTAGGGGAATCTAAGAATTTTTGGAGTGGACTAAATGGAAATGGAGAAAACATTTCCTTTGTTTCTGTTAATTTTAGTCAATAGATTTATTAATTTTAGATTACAGCCATAAAAATACTTGTATGAAGTCCAACAGAAAACTTCTGCCTCTTTTCCACAATGAAACAGCTGGTTTTATAAGGGAATTTTCATAAGAGATTTCTCAGAAACACAACCATGACACTATATAAATTGCTGAAGGTCATAAAGCTACCATATTTTTCGCTCCATAAAATGCACTATTGTTCCCCCAAAAGTGGAGGGGAAAATGCCCATGCAGCTCATGGAGCAAAAAATGCAGTATTTTATTAAATATTTTCACACACCATTTGGTTCAGAATATTTCTTTTCTTATTTTCCTCTCTAAAACCCAAGGTGTGTCTTATGGTCAGGTACATCTTATGGAGAGAAAAATACAGTAATCTACTGCATATAAGATGTCAATCTCATCTAATATTATGAGACCAATTAATAAGAAAACACTAGACACATTCCCATTTCAAATTAAAAGGCAAAAATACCTCAACACTGACATTATTAAGTTAGTTGTAAAGTTACAACCAATGCATTAATATCAGATTGTCTAAAGCTAAAGGACTAAAAAGGAATCAATAATAAAACTGTTAGTATTTACAGAATATATGAATATCTACCTAGAAAATCCAAGACAGTTAACTAAAACTGTTTAAAACCAATATATAAATATATAAAGTTACATACTAGAAATAAGTATTTTAAAAATAAAAGAAAAATTCATAAATGCAATAAAAATTGTTAACTAAAATAGGAACAACAGAAAGTTTATCACTATTTAAACATCATGGTACTTTAACTGGGATTCTTTGAATCTGGGAACTGTCTTAACTTTGAGGTACATTTTTAAAATTCCATAACAAATTGTTAAGAAATAATTTTTAGTATATGACAAATACAGCACAAGACCATCTGAAATACAAACCTGTGCATAATGAGACTATTAAAATAAATAAAATATCTAGTAATATGTGGAATCTATATGAAGAAAACTGCAAGACATTATCAAAATTCATAAAAGTCAAAATTTAAAAAATATAACCATACTGATGAGTATAGAGAGTGATTAACATAATTTAAAACCAAGTCAAAAATATTTTTTAGATCTTGAATTGTTGATTTTAAAGTTTACTTATAATAAATGGGCAAGAAAAAGTATATATATTTTTTAAAGAAGACTAACGAAAGGGTATGATCTTACCAGATACTATAAATGTGTAAGACTAAATAAGGGAGTAATACAGGAATAGACAGATCAATGGACTTGCAGAGAAAGTTCAGAGGTAAACACCAGATACGTATGTTCAACATGAGAATTTAGAATGGTAAAGGCAGAATTTCAAATCAACTATGAAAGAATTATTCCACAGTGTTAAAAGGACCAGAAAAATACAGTTATATAACCTGTTGTGTTATGTGCTGAGAAGTCAGCTCAAACTCTAGGCTACCCTACAAATGAATGGGTGACATCCACCATGTTTTCAACAGCCCTACTCAACTCATACCTAAGACTTCTTCTATGGAGCTAATCCATCTTTTTTTTTTTTTTTTTTTTTTAATTTTTTTTTTAATTTTTATTTATTTATTTATTTATTTTTAGAGAGGAGAGGGAGAGACAGAGAGAGAGAGAAGAGATAGAGAGAGAGAGAAAGGGGGAGGAGCTGGAGGCATCAACTCCCCATATGTACCTTGACCAGGCAAGCCCAGGGTTTTGAACCAGCGACCTCAGCATTTCCAGGTCGATGCTTTATCCACTGTGCCACCACAGGTCAGGCGCTAATCCATCTCTTATTTGACCATCCTCTTTTTCTGCTGCCTTCTATTTTTCCCACTATTATTGTGTTTTCCAAAGACCTAGGCTTCCTCTCATGATAAGCCTAAAGTAGAAGAACTGCTTCAGCTTCACTCTTTTTGCCTCCAGGGATGTTTCATGCTTAACTTGCTCTGGGACCCACTTGTTCGTCTTCCTGGTGGTCCAGGGTATCCACAGAGCTGTCCTCCATATTTCAAATAAATTGAATTTTTTCTTACCAGCCTCCTTCACTGTCCAAATTTTACATCTGTACACAGTAACTAGGAATAAAAGGCTGTGGATGAGGTTAGCCTTGGTCTCTATTGACACACCATTGCTCTTAGTAATCTGTCTTAATTTTTCCACTGTGACCCTTCCAACTCTCTGCCTTCTCTTGATTTCTTGGCTGAAGTCTCCATTTGATACCAACCAAATTTAACATTAAAATTGTAACTTTAAAAAATCCTATAAATTCATAAACATGTTAGAATGTAAGAGAAATGTATATTATGGAGAAAAGTCAAAAACAATAAAAGAATGATGAATTTGATTACCATCAAAATGTCATAGATGTAAAAACAGACAAAACATGATTAAAAAAAGCTAATATCCCAATAAACAAAGCACTTCACAAAAAAAGTTTTTAAAGAATCTTACAGGAAAATGGGCAAAATAGATTGACCAAAGCTAAAATAAACAGAGAACTAAATTTAAATATCAATGAAACAAGTATAAATAAAACCATAATCCCATAGGTTTTTGTTTTTTATACCAAATTTGCAAAGCTTTAAAAAAAAATAATACACATACTGATCAAATAAGTGGCAAAATTATTCCTGTTCATTAGGAGTAGAATTACAAATCAGTTCAAACATCGAGGAAAAAACCTGGCCTTCATATATCCAAAGTCTTAAAAAATGATCCAGGAAATCCACTTTTAGAATTTTTTCCTAAGAGTGTTAAGGGACAAGGATATAGTAACAAATATTTAATTGCATGAAAAACAAATATAAAAGTAAAATGTAAATTGTAAAAAAAGATGCCACCCAAAGTACAATAAATACACACATTAAAACTGCATACAGGGAACAACCTAATCATGATAAAGGCCATCTATGACAATCCCATGGCCAACATCATAATCAATGAGCAAAAATTGAAAGCAATCTCCTTAAGATCAGGAACAAAGCAGGGGTGCCCCCTTTCACCACTCTTATTCAATATAGTTCTGAAAGTCCTAGCCACAGTAATCAGACAAGAAGAAGAAATAAAAGGCGTCCAAATTGGAAAAGAAGTAAAACTATCATTATTTGCTGATGATATGATACTGTACATAGAAAACCCTAAAGTCTCAGTCAAAAAACTACTGGACCTGATAAATGAATTCAGCAAGATGGCAGAATATAAAATTAAAATTCAGAAAACAGTGACATTTTTATACACCAACAATGAACTGTCTGAAAGAGAAATTAAGAAAACAATTCCCTTCACGGTTGCAACAAAAAAATAAAGAAAGAACGAACCTAGGAGTAAATTTAAACAAGGTGGTTAAAGAATTGCACTCAAAAAATTATAAAACATTGATAAAAGAAATCAAGAAAGATACAAACAAGTGGAAGCATATACAGTGTTCATGGATAGGAATAATAAACATCAATAAAATGTCTATATTACCCAAATTAATCTATAAATTCAATGCGATTCCTATTAAAATACCAATGGCATACTTCAAAGATATAGAACAAATATTCCAAAATTTTATTTGGAACCAAAAAAGAACAGGAATAGCCCCAGCAATCTTAAAAAAGAAGAATAAAGTTGGTGGTATCAAGTTAAACTGATACCAAGTTAAACTTCCTGATATCAAGTTAAACTACAACACCATTGTACTCAAAACAACTTAGTACTGGCGTAAGAACAGGCATATAGCCTGACCTGTGGTGGTGCAGTGGATAAAGCGTTGACCTGGAAATGCTAAGATCGCCGGTTCGAAACCCTGGGCTTGCCTGGTCAAGGCACATATGGGAGTTGATGCTTCCAGCTCCTCCCCCCTGTCTCTCTCTCTCCTCTCTCTCTCTCTCTCTCTCTCTCTCTCTCTCTCTCTCTGTATCTCCCTCTCTCTTCTCCTCTCTAAAATGAATAAATAAAATAAAAATTAAAAAAAAAAAAAAAGAACAGGCATATAGATCAATGGAACAGAGCAGAGAACCCAGAAATAAACCCACACCTTTATGGGCAATTGATATTTAACAAAGGAGGTAAAAGTATACAATGGAATAAAGACAGTCTCTTAAACAAATAGTGTTTGGAAAATTGGGCAGGTACTTGCAAGAAAATGAAACTAGACCACCAACTTACACCATTCACAAAAATACACTCAAAATGGATAAAAGACTTAAATGTAAGTCGTGACACCATAATCATCTTGGAAGAAAACTTAGGCAGTAAGCTCTCTGACATCTCTCGCAGCAATATTTATCTGATTTATCTCCACGGGCAAGTGAAATAAAAGACAGGATGAACAAATGCGACTATATCAAGTTAAAAAGCTTTTGCACAGCAAAAGACAGTAAGAATAAAATAAAAAGATAAACCACACAATGGGAGGACATATTCGACAATACATCTATCTGATAAGGGGTTAATAACCAAAATTTATAAAGAACTTGTAAAACTCAACACCAGGAAAGTAAACAACCCAATCAAAAAATGGGCAAAAGAAATGAATAGACATTTCTCCAGAGGACATGCAGATGGCCAATACGCATATGAAAAAATGTTCAACATCACTAATGATTAGAGAAATGCAAATTAAAACCACAATGAGATACCACCTCACAACTGCCAGAATGGCGCTCATTAACCAAACAGCATATAATAAGTGCTGGCGAGGATGTGGAGAAAAGGGAACCCTCCTGCACTGCTGGCAGGAATGCAGACTGGTGCAGCCACTGTGGAAAACGGTATGGAGATTCCTCAAAAAATTAAAAATGGAACTGCCTTTTGACCCAGCCATCCCAGTTTTAGGAATACATCCCAAGAACACCAAATCACTGATTCAAAAGAAGAAATGAATCCCCATGTTTACGATAGCATTGTTCACAATAGTCAAGATCTGGAAACAGCCCAAGTGTCCATCAGTGGACGAGTGGATTAAAAAGCAGTGGTACACATACACAATGGAATACTATGCGGCCATGAAAAAGGAAACCTTACCCTTTGTGACAACATGGATGGACCTGGAGACTATTATGCTAAGTGAAATAATCCAGGCAAAGAAAGAAAAATATCATATGACTTCATTCATTTGAGGAATTTAGTGAACAATATGAACTGAGGAACGGAATAGAGACAGAGGCAGGATCAAAGGGACCACAGGAAAAGATGACAAAGGGAAAGGGGATGAGAGGATGGGATCAGAGAAGGAAAAGAGATTAGTGAAATTATATATACATAATGCAGCATTATAGAGAGCAGTACAGCAAATCCTGAAGGGAAGGGAGAGGGTATTGAGGGGAACACAGAGGTGGAAGGGAGGGAAATATATTCAGGGGACACTTGAATATATGTAAGCACAATAAATTAAAATCAATTAAAAACTACAGAAAAAAAGAAAACAGCAAGAAGGTATTATAATAGAAAGTATGAAATAAGTTTACAAATTACAACAAATAACTTCATACAAAGATTGAAAAGATGACCAATGACTGTACATAATCTATTGCTGAAGGAATGAAACTGGTTTCAAAACAACAGGCACAATATAAACTGATTTAAAACATGCCTAGAAAAAAGTCTGGGTGGCCGAAATAAGGTGAATCTTATTTTGTTTTTTTAAGAACTTGCATTTTCTGCAATTGATACTTAATACTCCTACAAATAAAAAACATAAAGTTTCTTTTATAAGTGACAGCTGACAACTCGGGAAGAGTAAAGAAAATACCAACAAGATACTAAAGACAACCCAAAGAACAGGAAAAATATTTGCAATCATATATCTGATATCGGATAAGGGTCTAAAAAATTATAAAGAACTCCTACAACTCAATAAAAAGATAACTCAATTTTAGGCCCTGGCCGGTTGGCTCAGTGGTGGAGCGTCTGCCTGGCATGCAGAAGTCCCGGGTTCGATTCCCGGCCAGGGCACACAGGAGAGGGGCCCATCTGCTTCTCCACCCCTCCCCCTCTCCTTCCTCTCTGTCTCTCTTCCCCTCCCGCAGCTAAGGTTCCATTGGAGCAAAGATGGCCCGGGTGCTGGGGATGGCTCTGTGGCCTCTGCCTCAGGCGCTAGAGCAGCTCTGGTCGCAACATAGCGACACCCAGGATGGGCAGAGCATCGCCCCCTGGTAGGCAGAGCGTCGCCCCTGGCGGGCGTGCTGGGTGGATCCCAGTTGGGCGCATGCAGGAGTCTGTCTGACTGTTTCTCCCCATTTCCAGCTTCAGAAAAATACAAAAAAAAAAAAGACAACTCAATTTTAAAATGAGCAAAGAATTTCAATACATTTTCCCAAGTAGATATAGAAATAGTAAATAAGCACATGAAAAATTGCTCAACATCTTCAACCATCAGGGAAATGCAAATAAACTACAATGAGAGGGCATGACTCAAGGGTGGGGCTAGAATTTGGCAAAGGTGAGGAAATGGGTTCTCCCTTGGAATCTCCAGAGAAATGCAACCCTGCTGACACCCTGCCTTTAGCCCACTGAGACCTGTGTCTGACTTCTTATCTATAAAACTCTTAAGATAATAAATTGTATTATTATAAGGCACTAGTTTTGTGGTAATTTGTTAGAACAGCAAAAGAAAACTAATATATTGTTTCCTGAAATTCTATAATGTTTCTTCTGTTTGTTTTAAATCCAACCCTGTTTCTGTTGTCTGTACTTTTTATAGTTTAAATATTTGTTCCCTCCTTTCTATGGTACTTCCCAGTGGACTGCAAGAGAGATTGGACAACATATAAGCACATTAGCACCTAAAAAGGAAGGAGAGAAGGGTCAGTGTGGGATCTTCTGGGACTTGTAGTGGCCACAGATAAATTCTCCCTGTACTGCTAGTACTGTAATGTGCCGAGGGCCTCAGCAAAAGCCCAAGTCAAATTCTGCTTGATTTGACTCAAACCTTTTTAAACTTTATTTTAGCCTTTACTGATTTCAGATGAATAATTTTAGCTTCACTGATTATAATGGTGGGTGGCAGATTTCAATTAAGATGTATGTTTGTCAAGCGTTTAGCTAAGCTACACATACTATTGCTGCCTTGGCACCCATTTTGTTTGGCCAGGTAGCTTGTGAGGGCCTAGAACTGACTATAATAAAGCCCAAGATAACAGCAGCAGGCACAAGTAAATTTAAGTTCCCTTTTGAGACCCTCAGATAACCCCCATCACCACCAAGAAGCTGACCAAAACTCTGCTCCTGGTTTGAACTGACCCATCCAGCCTTAGCCCAGAACCCACAAGCCACTCCAATAAAGACACATCAGGTCTTGTCACTCTCTCTGCTTGTACAAAAACAAAAGAAAACAAAAGACAAAACAAAACAAAACAAAAAAAACCCTACAATGAGTTACCACTTAATACTCATAAAAATAGCTATATTAAAAAAAAAATAAGTGTTAGCAAGAGTGTGTACAAACTAGAACCTTCGTGCACTGCTGGTGGGAATGTAAAATGGTTTAGCTGCTTTGTAAACAGTTTAGTGGTTAGTCAGAATTTCATCAGCATTATCATATGATCCTGCAATTCCACTCCCAGGTATATACCCAAAGAATTAAAAGCAGGAATTCAGATACTCTTACACCAATGTTCACAGCATCAGTATTCATAACCAAAAAGTGGAAACAACCCCAATATCCATCAACTAATAAATGACTAAACAAAATATGATACTTGCTAAATCATACATGAGATTTGAAAACATAGTAAGAGATAGAAGCTAGGCCCTGGTCAGTTGGCTCAGTGGTAGAGCGTTAGCCTAGCATGTGGAAGTCCTGGGTTTGATTCCCCGCCAGGGCACACAGGAGAAGCACCCATCTGCTTCTCCACCTTTCCCCTCTCCTTCCTCTCTGTCTCTCTTCCCCTCCCGCAGCCAAGGCTCCACTGAAGTAAAGTTGGCCCGGGCACTAAGGATAGAGCAAAGTTGGCCTGGGCGCTGAGGATGGCTCCATGGTCTCTGCCTCAGGCACCAGAATAACTCCTGCTGCAACGGAGCAAAGCCCCAGATGGGCAGAGCATCACCCCCTGGTGGGTATGCTGGGTGGATCCTGGTCAGGCGCATGCGAGAGTCTGTCTCTCTGCCTCCCCACTTCTCACTTCAGAAAAGAAAAGAAAAAAACAAGATAGAAGCTAGTCACAAAAACCCCAAATTGTATGATTTCATTTAAAGGAAATGTCTAGAGTAGGCAAATCCAGAGGCAGTAAATAGATTATGGCTGCCTAGGGCCAGAGGGAAAGAGAACGACTGCTGATGGGTACAGGTTTCTTTAGAGGGGATAAAATATTCCAAAATTAGATTCTGGTGACAGCTACACAACACTGTGAATACACTAAAAAAGAGTGAACTGTAAACTTTAAGTGGGTAAATTGAATGGTATGTGAATTTTATCTTAATAAAGCCATTTAAAAACTTTATAACATAAATTTCTAACTTCTTGCAAGGTATTACTAATATTTTGTCCATTAATACAACAGATTTAATCTCTCTACTTAGAACACTGCAACTAAATCAAAAATACTTTTAAACCACTTAAAAATAAATAACAAGTAACAAACGTTATATCACATTCCAAAACATTTCAAGGATAATTATAGTACAGAATTTCACTACAAAAAAATGTAATTGTACTATATTCTGATTTGAAAACCAGCAAACATAATTAAAGTAGGTGAGTCCAGTTACATAAAGTACAACAGTAAATAGAGCAAAGACACTACATGATCAAAGTAAAAAAAAAAAAAAAAAAAGATTAGAAAGTATTGGTTAATATTTCTGGCTTACATTGAAAAAAACTTCAAGTACTTAAAGAACATCTAAATCACTTTGGGGGGGCGGGTATTTTTCGTTGAGGCCAGAGTCATTCTAATGCCTGAGTCGGAGGCCATGGAGCCATCCTCAGCGTCTGGGGCCAACTTTGCTCCAATGGAGCTTTGGCTGCAGGAGGAGAAGAGAGAGACAGAGAGAGAGAGAGAGAGAGAGAGAGAGAGAGAGAGAGAGAGAGAGAGAGGAAGTAGAGGAGGAAGGGTGGAGAAGCAAATGGGCACTTCTCCTGTGTACCCTGGCCAAGAATCGAACCCCGGGACTTCCACACACCGGGCCGATGCTCTACTGCTGAGCCAACCGACCAGGGCCCTAAATCACCTTTTAGAATCAAATAGTCCTATCTCTCTCCTCCCAAAAGAAATTCAGAAGAAAAATAAAGTCCAGAAGTCTGAGGAACATGTGCTACTTTAACAGATTTCCTTATGTTTTTCACTTACACACTTCCAAGTCTAGCTCACGCCACAAGCCTACAGGGGATCTGCAGAAGTCAGCTTGTCTTGGCTAAAATAGGACAATAGCAATTTCAGCTCCAGGATATCTGGTTTAAATTCTCAAGAAGAGCTGAGCTCATTTGTACTAAAATAGATTTTCAGACAAAATGATAAAATATTTGTTTATTTCAGCTTCCCATTAATAAGGAGCAAATACTTTATAACTTCTGTTGAGCAGAAAGCATGTTTAATACAGAAAGAATTATGTTTGGCAGTACTTAAACATTTTTTAAGTCTCTTCAAAATGAAAAAAATACATCAGAATTGTCTTAGAATCACCTGCCTGCTTACCTGCCATAAATGATTACCTCTGTTGAACACACAACGTCAAGCAATCAATTGGTGTAGATCAGACTCCTGCTTGCTAGTTTTTGAAGCAAGCCAAAAGATGAATGCAACTAAAACAGGTGACAAGGAACAAGGCTAAAATCAGTACAAAACAAAACAAAAAAGCAAGCCAAAAAGAGGAAGAAAGGAAAAGATTGGGTAAAGGAAGGTCAGTGCTAGGCAGAAAATGAGAGGAAGACCGAAGTCAAGCAATAGGAAATGGAGAGAGAAATCATCTAATAACAGTAAAAGAGAACAAAGGGTCAGAGCTAACTCACTGGTTCAAGGCAGAATACTGTATATTAAGAGCATCAATCATCTGTTACAGTAACTAAGTGTAGCAGTAGTATTAAGTTGGAATAAAGAAATCTGATGAAAGTGAACAAAAAGATGTAAAAACATAATGATAACTATAATTTTAAACATCCACATGGTACTTAAATCTTCTTTATCTCAACCAGTAATCTAAAATACCTAGGACTATGTGGGGAAGGAAACGCAAAGCAAAGTTTGTAAAATAATCAAACGATTCTAACTTTACAATGTATTTAACCCCCATGATTTAAATATGTCATTATTGAATCTATTCCCATTTCTTCCTTACAGATAAATTTTGTCTCTGGAGTTTTTCGTTGAGTGTAATTGGTGCGGCCTTTTTAGAAGACAGAAGACTGGACCTCAGAAGTGCCTGAAGCCCAAGCCTGCCAAGAGATATTCCTGGTACAATGAACTGCACTTCACCAATCTTGCAATTATACACTAGAACGTTTACTGATAACTTGTGCTTGAACATCATGATCAGCTGAAAGAAGTTAGGAGGAATAAAAACTCCCCACTGATATAGCAAGGGAGCTCCTTGCCAGTGGCATCAACCACAACAAATATCCTGTGAGGAACTGGGGGACCTGGGAAGTTCTACCTGTATCTGAGAAGTTGTACACAAAGACAGATATAAAAAACATTTATTGTAATACTGTTTAAGAGCATAAAAATGAAAACCCTAATGTCCTTCAACTGGACCAGCATAGATTATATTCATAAAACAGAAAGAGGAGATGATAAAATGAATTACATTATACCTGCTGATATCGATCTCTAAAACATATGAACTAAAAAAAGCAACACACAGAATAATATATATATCATGCAATTCATGTTAAAGATGGTATGTAGACCTAACAATTAAGACACAAAACTCAGCAGTTGTTAAAGACTGCTAAATGTGATTTCATATAAATTAGAATAGCACATGAAACATAATACTATAATATTGCATGTCAACCATACTTTAGTAAAAATAAATTAATTTTAAAAAGGAAAAATAATACTGTAAACAAAATCAAAGGATGACTGCACAAACTGGAAAACATACACAAGAAAAACTGACCAACAGCTTAAGAAATGAATGGCTGGCAAAAATGGGAATGATGAAACTTAAGTTTTTATTTCTTCAGTATATTTACATTTGTTTCCATATGCATGGATTATCTGCTCAAAATGAATAAATACCATGAATAAATACCTATAAATAAATAAATACACACACATGCAAATATGCTTTTATATGCATATACAATTTGTTGCTGACAATGATTAACCCTAAAGAGGGAGACAGATTTTCCTGGATATCCTTATGTACTGTTTCAATTTTTTATCTTGAGAATATATTAATTTCATAAGTCAATTTTATTTCATAATAAAAATACACTTGTTGAAAGTATATAACCTTTGACCCTAAAATTCCACTTCAAGGACTTTAACACTACATTGAAAAACTGCAGAAATAGGAAGTCATTTGCTAACTGTAATGGTTAAAACTTGGGAGACTTCTTACATTTTGTCTGCCACTAGAGAACTGGTTCATTACATATACATTTACATGCATATATATATATATATATAATGTGATGCATGCAATAATTAAAACTGATGACTCTGCGCTACATTTAGAGATATGAAAGTATGCATAATATTCTTAATGGAAAAAATGTAGTATCATTGTAGATTTCATTACCTATACTTATATTCATAGCATTATCTGCAAAGATGATGAGGAAAATAACTGCCACCAAGTAGTACAGTTAGGGCTTTTAGTTTCTGTATCAATTCCTGGACCCTCTATCTTTTACAATGAACATGTATCATCATTTTTATAATCAGGAAAAAAAACTATTTTCTTTTTTTAAAAATTAAGAATTACCTTGAATAGCATGGAATAAATAAATAAATGGTATCTACAAGTTTAGCTTCAGTAATACAGCCAATATGGAACAAAAGATGGATGTGAAGTTTTTCTTTACTTGGTCCGGCCCTGGATAAATAAGGCCAACCATGAAAGCACCAAAACATTTTTTTTAATTTATTTATTCATTTTAGAGAAGAGAGACAGAGAGAGAGAATGAGGGGAGGAGCAAGAAGCATCAACTCCCATCTGTGTCTTGACCAGGCAAGCCGAGGGTTTTGAACCGGCGACCTCAGCGTTCCAGGTGGACGCTTTATCCACTGCGCCACCACAGGTCAGGCCTAAACATTTTTATTAAATCTGCGAAATGTGTTACACGTTCTGGGGTCACAATAACTTTAGCTGAATTTTTCTTTTTTTGAAATATTTGACTTAATTCCAGACACCTCTTTATCTCCTCCCCTCCAGGGTGCCGTATGGTATTGCCTACCACTCTCTGGAAACACGCTCTCCTGGTGGTTAGGACTCTGTACAAAGTCCAAGGTTTTCTCCATGCCGCAGTATACAGCAATTCCTGTTGCACATGGGGTGACCTTGGGTTTTCTCCTCTTCAGGACTCAATTTCTGGGCCTCCTGGATAGGCATCTCTTTCTCTACATTCCATCCTAGGTCCTCTTTTCACTCCATACACTAGGCAATTTCAAGATCACTAAGGCCACTACTTGGTAACACCCAAGTCGATCTCTATCCAGATCTCTTTAACAGTAGATTCATATATCTGTCTAATGGACATTTCTTCTGAGATGTTTAACAGGCACCTAAAATTCAATACATTAAACAAATTCTTAGAGTGTCCTCTGGAAACGACAAGGTTGTGGGTTTGATCTCTGGTCAGGGCACACATGGAAAGCAAGCAATGAATCCACGACCGAGTGGAACAACAAATGAATACTTCCCTTCCCCCTTTCTTCCTTTCTCTGCCTCTAAAAATCAGTAAATTTAAAAAAATTATGCCCTGGCCAGATAGCTTGGTTGGTTGGAGCATCGCTCGGAGAGCAGAGGTTGTTGGTTCAATCCCCGATCAGAGTGCATACAGGAATGGCTCAATGTTCCTGTCTCTGTCTCTCTCCCTGAAAAAATGATCATTTTTCCTCTCAAACTTGTTCCTCTTCCTGTTTTGGATATCTAAGTAAATGGCAGAAGTAAACCTGCTTCTCAAGCCAGAAACCTCGGCATTATCCTTGGTTCTCCTCAATTCTCTCATATCCAATTATTCAAAAGTCCTATCACCCTCTCTGTCACTTCCCTAGTTCTAGCCATCAGCATCTGTCACCTAGATTACCATTACAGTACATTCTTCTATCCCCAGTTCCCTACAGCCATTCCAATTGGACAGCCAAACAATATTTTGAAGTGATAAATCAACTTCTCAGTATTAAAACCCTAAAAATAGGGTTTAATAGCCCTCATTGTCTTAGAATAAAGTACAAAGTCCAGAGTGCATGATTTACAAGATTCCACTTACATCTGGAACTTTAATTTTTTTATACCTATTTCCCCCACCCCATTACTTCTCTCTAAGAGATGGCACTGAAATTCTTTCAATTCCCTCATCATACTATACTAGCTTTCCTTCATAGCTTTGTAAATGCTACTCAGTGGTAGCTCCAAAGGGTACTGGGAAGAACTTTAGCCTTCCCTGACAACATACAAACTCCCCAAATTACCTCCAACAATTTAAGTTAACATTTGTTTACTACACATTGTCCAATCCCTACCACGCAGCCTTTCAATCAGACTGTACCCCTTCTTATACTGTATGAAGAAATTCTGGAACCAGATGCTACCCTTCCAGCCTGGACTTGACTCCTGCACTATAATCTCACTCTCTCTCTTTACAGAAAGGAGAGAGAAAAAGAGAGAAAGGTAGGGGAGAAGGAGTGGGAAGCAACCTCAGCATTCCAGGTCGATGTTCTATCCACTGTGTCACCACAGGTTAGGCCCATTCACTTTTTTTTAAATATATTTTTTAAAAAGCTTATTTACTCATTTTAAAGAGAACAGAGAGAGAGAAAGAGAGAGAGAGAGAAAAGAGAGAAGAGGTAGAGGAGCAGGAAGCATCAACTCCCACATGTGTCTTGACCAGGCAAGACTGGGGTTTCGAATTGCAACCTCAGTGTTCCAGGTCGACACTTGAGCCACTGTGCCCCTACGGGTGGCTCAAGTGTTTTTTTTTTAGGAAGGGAGAGAGATGAGAAGCATCAATTCTTTGTCACAGCACTTTAGTTGTTCATTGATTGCTTTCTTATATGTGCCTTGACTGGGGGCTACAGCAGAAGGACTCCTTGCTCGAGCCAGTGACCTTGGGCTCAAACTGGTGACCTTGGGGTCTTGAACCTGGGTCCTCTGCGTCCCAGCCCGATGCTCTATCCACTATGCCACCCCCACTCACTCTTATTTCCACTCCATTCACTTGTGTAGCTTCTATCTTTCAAGTTACAACTGAAATATCATCCTTGAGCCCCCAAGAGCGGATTAGGTACCTCATGGCAACCTATAATTTTTTCTTATCACAGCCCTATCCCACTATAATAACCTGTTTACTTGCCTGTGCCCCTCAAGTCCAAAGTTCCCCAATGATTTAGACCAGGGGTCACCAAACTACGGCCGGCGGGCCGCATGCAGCCCCCTGAGGCCATTTATCCGGCCCCCACTGCACTTCCGGAAGGGGTACCTCTTTCATTAGTGGTCAGTGAGAGG
The DNA here is from genome assembly GCF_036850765.1 of Saccopteryx bilineata. Classification (NCBI taxonomy): domain Eukaryota; kingdom Metazoa; phylum Chordata; class Mammalia; order Chiroptera; family Emballonuridae; genus Saccopteryx; species Saccopteryx bilineata. The sequence continues at coordinate 164,342,458 of NC_089491.1, read as the reverse complement.
AGCACAGGATGTGAATGCTCCTGGAGTACTGTATGTGGTGGTGCCCCAAAGCGCTGCGTCGCTCACGTACAGTATTTCTTCCGGTGACGCAAGACGCATCATGCCCCAGAAGCACATCATATCACTTGTTACGGCTAGCAGTGACAAATATGGAACCGGACATTGACCATCTCACTAGCCAAAAGCAGGCCCATAGTTCCCACTGAAATACTGGTCAGTTTGTTGATTTAAATTTACTTGTTCTTTATTTTAAATATTGTATTTGTTCCCGTTTTGTTTTTTTACTTTAAAATAAGATGTGCAGTGTGCATAGGGATTTGTTCATAGTTTTTTTTATAGTCCAGCCCTCCAACGGTCTGAGGGACAGTGAACTGGCCCCCTGTGTAAAAAGTTTGGGGACCCCTGATTTAGACCATGGGCTACTCACTGCTCAATTACCTATATCTGGCATATAACCTGGCACATTACAGACATTTGGTAAACAACTATCAAATGAATTATAAATATACAAATTTCCTCCCCCCAAAAAAACCTACAGCTAAAAAGAAACTATTATGAATGTCAATAAATGGTTAAATATTACATTTAAAAGCCATCTTCAATGTTAAGTCAGCATCAGAAAACAAATTACAAATATGCCCATCTTTGTGCTTGACCTCTTAGAAACTGTATAAACATAACTTTTTGCAAACTGAGTCACACCATAAATACTCCAGGAGAGCTCATGTACTTACAAGATTAGGAAAAAAGCTCCAAACAAATTTATCCAATCTATATAAATTTAAATTTTCACATGACTTATTGACCTTCCTTAAAACAAAAGCCTTATAAATATAATTTTTCAATACCTACTTTTTTCCTTCCCCAAAAATATGGCTTGCTAAATATAAGCTATAATTCCATAAACAAGTTTTGTATTTTTTTAATTCCTTTAAGTTCTCTCTAGACAACGTATAAACTCAGGTATATAGTAACACCCAAATTAGACTCTGCATTGTGATGTAAAGAAGTCCTCCCCTTAGGATGATTATTTGTTAGAATTCACGGGCTATTATAAAATTATAGACTTTTATAAATCTTGTCTAGAAAGGTTAGTAAAGGAGTTACCCTGAGTAGTAGCTAACCTAAATATTTATTCACACACAAAAGTAAATGTCAAGTATCAAACAGTCATGAATGTAAACAAAACTGAATGCCAACTCTGGTTCAGAAACTAATTACATTTTCCTTAAGTATAGAAATATAGTTTGATTCCCATTTAAACTGATTCACTTATAAGGCATATAAAAAATACTTTATTCTTTGTAGAAGCTCAAATTTTCAAATATCCAGGCCTTCTCTTTTGTTCAGCCAATTAACAAAGTTTTCCTGTGCCACTGGCTTTGGTTTTGTTCAATTCTGTTCTTGTTATCAACAGCACCAGCTCATCAAACTTTGCTTTCCTGGGTATTTTCACAAGGTGCTGCTTTTCTGTGCTACTCTAATATGTTTAAGTTTTTAAATTTAGCAAGTTTAAAAGGAATATTTTCAAATATGAATTTCAGGTACACCACAAATAAAAGAAGTATTAAATACCTGTCAACATTTGGCAATGTGCCAGAACTGAGGGGAACACAATTACTGCCCTAGAGGAAATCTATAATATCTAGCCCATAAACATTCACCAGAAAGGCCCAAAGGACATATAAACATTAATCACATATACACTGAAGTAGTTACATAATACATCTGTGAAGGACTATGTTTTGTGGGGTGATGAGTGAAGAAGGAATTATCCAAGCTATATGTTAAGATAAAGTAGTTAGGATTTCTGAAGGTAAATGTTAGAACCTATTTCAGGTGAGGAAAAAAAGTTTCTAGCACAATGTGCTGCTTGAACAAGTTCAGACAGTGGTCTGATCTGACAGAGGAGGGAGCTGTATATTTTGTATTCTGGAACCACTGCCATAGGGCAAAAGAAGGCTGGTTGGGTGTTGTTGACAAAGGACAAAGACCTTGGTCCTAAACCAAAGTCAAGGTAAAGGCACTCAAAAGTGGTTCTCAGCTGCTTTGAAAAAGCTTGGTAACTTTTCAAAAAGCTAAACATAAAATTACCATATGAACCAGCAATTCCATGCCCAAGAGAAATGAAAACATATATCCACATAACAATTAACACATGAAGGTTCAGCATTATTCATAATAGCCAAAAAGTAGAAACTGCTCCTCTTGCACTCTATTAAATGGCCATTGGTGGCTGCTGAGTGGGAGACAGATAACTGCTGCCCACATGAGGAAAGTCTCCCTGCCTCTCTGGGGGGAGGGGGGGGGTGTCAGTCAGTTTGACAACAAGTACATCCAACCAACCAAGACCATCACTTTGGAGCACACCACCAACCTGTATCATCTCACCAATTACACTTTTGGTACAAAAGAGCCCCTCTATGAGGACAGCTCTGTTGCAGCCAGATTCCAATGCATGCGAGGAATCTGATAAAACTGGAATGAGGATAACTGCAGAATAACGGTAGAAGGGGTTCTGACTGTATATGAGCACTGGCTACCCCATCAGTTACTGCTACAGCTGGGAACAACTTTCTTCAAACTACCTGGTGGTGAACTTAACAGAAGAAATGAGGTTGAATAACTAAAACACTTAATGACATAGACACTAGGTCATCAAGATGGAGCCCTGCAAAACTAGGTCATTGATGACTACATTGGTAACTGGTAGGGACCAAATTTTGAACCTCCATGTATTCTTGCACATATTACAAAACCAAAGGAACATAAGTAGTTATTTCTGATTCACCCTCAAGGGAAAGCCTTGTTTGCAATCCCTAAATATTAGAAGCTGGTGACCACACCATTGTCTGAATCGTGTAACGTGTAACACCAGGTTATGGACCCATCACTTCTAACCTCCCTCAGCTTTTGAGCAGGTTCAATTTTATACAAACTGAATTCATGTATAATGGAGAACCAAAAGGAGCCATCTCTGTGAGCACAGCTCTATATAGTATAGAATAAATATGGCGCCCTGGCCGGTTGGCTCAGCGGTAGAGCGTCGACCTAGCGTGCGGAGGACCAGGGTTCGATTCCCGGCCAGGGCACATAGGAGAAGCGCCCATTTGCTTCTCCACCCCTCCGCCGCGCCTTCCTCTCTGTCTCTCTCTTCCCCTCCTGCAGCCAAGGCTCCATTGGAGCAAAGATGGCCCGGGTGCTGGGGATGGCTCTGTGGCCTCTGCCCCAGGCGCTAGAGTGGCTCTGGTCGCAACATGGCGACACCAGGATGGGCAGAGCATCGCCCCCTGATGGGCAGAGCGTCGCCCCATGGTGGGCGTGCCGGGTGGATCCCGGTCGGGCGCATGCAGGAGTCTGTCTGACTGTCTCTCCCCGTTTCCAGCTTCAGAAAAATGCAAAAAAAAAAAAAAAAAAGAAAGAATAAATATGGCATAAAAGTCTTTTTTGTGTTAAGCTCCTTCCCAACCCCTAAACTGTCATGTGATTTCTACTGTTTGGATAGCAAGTTGAGATGAAGAATTAAATAATGGTGTACACAAATGTGATGTTCAATTTGTTTTTGTTTATATTCATATATTTTTGTACATTAAAGGAAGTATATTTCAAAAAAAAAGCTCTGGCCGGATAGCTCAGCTGTAGAGCATCGCCCCGCCCCGAAGCGCAGAGGCTGCTGGTGAGATCCCTGACCAGGGCACTTCCAGGAACTGCTAGATGTTCCGGTCTGTCTCTCTCTCTTTTCCTCTCTCACTGAAATCAATAAAGAAACATTTAAAAACATATATAATTTGACTTAAAAGTTTTTTAAAAAAGTAGAAACAACCCCTATGTCCACCAACTGATAGATTTTTTTTTTTTTTTACAGAGACAGAGAGACAGTCAGAGAGAGGGATAGACAGAGACAGACAGACAGGAACGGAGAGAGATGAGAAGCATCAATCATCACAATCATCAGTTTTTCGTTGCAACACCTTAGTTGTTCATTGATTGCTTTCTCATATGTGCCTTGACCGCAGGCCTTCAGCAGACCGAGTAACCACTTGTTCGAGCCAGTGACCTTGTGTCCAAGCTGGTGAGCTTTTGCTCAATCCAGATGAGCCCGTGCTCAAGCTGGCGACCTCAGGGTCTCGAACCTGGGTCTTCCGCATCCCAGTCCGATGTTCTATCCACTGCGCCACCGCCCGGTCGGGCTAAATAGATTTTTTTTTTAATAAGGTCCTGGCTGGTTAGCTCAGTCAGTTGGAGCATCGTCCCAAAACACCAAGGTTGCCCGTTCAATCCCTGGTCAGGGCACATAAAGGAAGTGATAAATGAATACACAACTAAGCGGAACAGTAGAATGCTTCTCTCCCCTCCCCCTCTAAAATCAATCCACTAAAATATGAGGTATATCTATACAATGAAATATTATTCAATTCTCCCCAAAAGATGAAACACTGATACACACAAAACATAGATGGACTCTCAAAACATTATGCTAAGTAAAAGACACAAAAGGTCACACACATAGTGTATGATTCCATTTATATGAAATGTCCAGAACAGACAAATCCCTAGAGACAGTTAAATAGATTAGTAATTGCCAGGAGCTGGGAAGGGGGAGAATATGGGATGACTATTGATGATGATAAGGTTTCTTCTGGGGGCAAATAGAAATGCTCTGGAATTAGATAGTGGTGATAATTGCATAGCCTTCTGAATAGATGGAAAAACAGTGATGTACACATTTTAAAAGGGTGAATTTTATGGTATGTATATATCTCACTCAATTTTTAAAGGGGGGTTCTCTGCATTCACAGCATTCTCTGCCATACATGTGAAGGACATGATGTAATTCCATTAGTAAAGGCAGCCTGCTACAGCAGGGGCTGGTTCTGTAACTTTGACAATGACCATACTAAAGAATCTTGAGAATCACTGTACTAAAGGGCCTTCAAGTCTCAAGATCAAAATAACAGGTGAAAGTCACTTTTTAGTGACAACATCAAGAACTGCCTTGTAGTGACAAAAAAATATCTTTTTTTCTTTTTTTACTAAGTGAGAGACAAGGAGGCAGAGACAGACACCCTCATGCACCCCAATTGGGATCCACCCAGCAAGCCCCCTACCAGGCAGTGCTCTCCCCATCAGGGGCTGCTGCTCCACTGCTAGGCAACAGGGCTATTTTAGTGCCTGAGGCGAGGTAATGAAGCCATCCTCAGCTCTCTGAGCCAATCAGCCAGGGCTGCGGGAGGGGGAGGGAAAAGTGCAAGGGGGGAGAGAGAGAACTTGGAGGGATAGAGAAGCAGGTGGTCACTTTTTCTGTGTGCCCTGACAGTGAATCAAACCAGGGACTTCCACATGCCAGGCCGATGATCCGCTGCTGAGCCAACAGGCCAGGGCAAGAAATATCTTAAGACAAAAAAAGATCATAGTGGTTTCTAAATCACAAAGAGATGACCAAAGCCTACCTAAGCTGGTGTGAAGATAAGGCTTTAGAAATTGTCTGAAGGAAGAAAGGACAGCAGGATTTTCATTCCCTAGCATCAGCTAAGCACAGAAAAAGAATTTTTTAAAAATGAATAAAAAGGCAATGAGGATTACATTCAACAATAAAAGACACTATAAGAAAGATGACACAAGCCACAGGGCATAAAATATATTTATCAATACCGGTTGGCATATACAGTTACCAACTTACATATGGATCACATTTCAAATGTTTATAAATGATCATTTTGAACACATTTTCCCAGAGAAATAATTTTTGAAAAAGTAATTAAGTTTGAAAATGGCCTACAATAATGTATAATAATTTGTTATTATTTATATTTTCCTAGCTGAAATCCAGTATACCAGAAGCCATTCTTCACACATCAGAGTCCCACCAAGAGAAATCCCCCTCCAATCTGTTGCCAGCACCACCTCAGCAGCACAGAAGAGGCTGGCTTCCTACTCCTCATGCAGGTAGGGCCAAAGAAGAATCATCTGCTATCCAGAGCTATAATCAAAATGGAGTTCTGCTATGGCAGTTTTACATATGGGAGAGTCTTAAGTCAGATAGTTGAATTTCAGAGGCTGCTTGTATTCTGTTTGACAACATTCTTATGATGGGAAACTGCCACTCAGACAATTAAAGGTATTCAGTGCACGCTGATAAATTTATCCCCATTATTAAGTAACAGAGACCTCATCATGTCCAGCAGGTACAATGGAACATCTGTCCTGCGTATACTACACATACAGCAGTTCAAAAATGCTGGCAAGGAAAAAAGTGGGGAGAAAAAGTGTGGAAAGAAAAAAATTCAATCTCACAAAATCTGCTTGAATCTGTAAGGGCACAATAGATAGTACCCCTTCCCCCTTCTTTGTCCCACTTCTGTCAAAGCACAATAGATAGTACCCCCCCTCTTTGTCCCACTTCTATAAAAGCACAATAGATGGTACCTTCTCTTTGTCCCATCCCTCTTGAAATACCTTTCTGATGAGATCTCCCCAGGCATCTAAGAGTCAAACAAAATGCTGTCATCTTTGAGAGGCTTAAGGTTTCCTGAAAACCTTAAGCAGTTGGGAGCTTCCATTTCTGTGTTCCAACAGCACTTTGTATTAATTATTATAGTGCTTATTAAATTGCTGGTTTATTTACATGTTTGTTTCCCCAGTAGATAGTTCCTCAAGTAATGGAATATTTTATTCATCTTTGCAAACCCAATACCTTGAACAGTACTTGGTACAAAGAAGGGTCCAACAAATATTTGTTGAATTTCTTCAAGTGTTGGAAGAAACAGTAAAAGTAATAATCAAATCCCAGAAAGAATTAATTTCCCAGTCTTGCAAGAAAATGGGACCTAAGCACTCTAAGTGGCCTAAACAGTGGTGCCTAAGGCAGATAAATTCAACAGGCAGACAAGAAGTGCAAGGTAAACACTGTGCTTTTCCGTTTTCATCACATTTTTTAAAGGTTATAAGGAATACTCCTTATTGGGCATACAAAATCCCCAGTGATGGGTATTACCCACATGTTGTATTTGGCATTCTGATATTCAAATATATAATTCAAACTGAACCTGTATACAGGGTTCAACAGTAATCAAAAGAAAAACTATTATATTCCTTTGGGGAAATAAAGGATTCCAACCAAGTTAGTTATAGTTAAGGAACCAAAACTGAATGGAAGCTCCTATGCAGATTTAATCAGAAGAGCACCTTGTGCTAGCCATCAAATGAGTGGTTCACAGGAGTGGGAACAAGCACTAGTTCCTAAATCCCAACATCTTAAGAGATAAATATGAAGAAATGTTAAGGTAATATAAGACATGTTAGGTAAAGTAGCTGATAAGTCTTTGTGAGTTACCTAACTTCTTTCTGACAGGTGATGAAAAACGACATTAAAGTATGAGGCTAAGAAATATGGAAATACAGCACCTGACAAGGCAGTGGCACAGTGGATAGAGTGTCGGACTGGGACGCAGAGTACCCAGGTTAGAAACCCTGAGGTCGCCTTCTTGAGCACAGGCTCATCCAGCTTGAGCCCAAGGTTAATGGCTTGAGCAAGGGATCACTCAATCTGCTGTAGCCCCCCTCCCAAGACACATATGAGAAAGCAATCAGTAAACAAGCAATCAGCGAACAACTAAGATGCCACAATGAAGAACTGATGCTTCTCATCTCTCTCCCTTCCTGTCTGTCTGTCCCTCTCTCTGACTCTGTCAAAAAAAAAAAAAAAAGAAAGAAATATGAAAGTATACCATGGCCTCAAGCAAAATTTGTTTTAGTAGTTTTTACATAATCATGTAAAAACATTACATTTTATATTCATAATTTTTACTTACTTAAATTATAATACCAGAAAAGACCCTAAAAATTACCAATCCAAACTCACTAATCTTACAAATAAGGAAACCAAAGTCTCTGGGAGCAAATGACTCAAGGTCATACTGGTAACCAGAGGGAGAATATGAACTCGACCTCAGGTCTCTAGTGTGATTTAGAGTTCTTTTCACTGGATAAAGAACTTCCATGTCTTAACATATTTTATAAGAATTTGCTCCTACACACACGTGTGTGTATCTGTAGACATACACACAGATGTGTGTATATGTATATATACACACTTACATATCACCATATGTACTTTTGTAGCACTTAGAAGAACCAGGCTGTTCAGAAATGGACTAAAACAAGTACACCAGTTGATTCAAAAGACTAGCCCTGTGATAAGGCATTCATGCTTTCTGAATGAGCTACCAAAAACCAACTCTAGACGTCTATATTTATATTTATTTTAACATATTATTTGAAGCACAATGGTTAAGAGAATGAGCTCTACAGTAAGAGACCTGCTTGTAATCCTCTAATTCCAGCTCTGATATTTAAATAGTCCTGTAACCATGGACAAATTTATTTAACTTTTCTAAACCTCAGTTTTCCTCCTCTGCAAAACTATTAGGAAAAAAACAAACTGACTTGATATGGTACTTGGAAAGATTAAATAGAGGAGAAATGTAAAGGACTCTGCCCAGGACCTCGTACTTACAAGTAAGTTAGCTATTATTCACTGCCTATTAATCTGTTTCCCACAAAAGTACCCCAACAAAAGTTTTCTATATATTTAAAACACACACACACAATTACATATCTATTCTTTTGAACATAGAGTATACTATGCTCAGTATAGTAGCATCTAAGAATTCTATTCAAGAAAACTTTTGCTTTTCTTTTTTGGAGATCAAACTCATCCCAAATTGATTTTTAAATTCTAAAAATGTCCAGTACCTATAATGAGAGCTGAGAATTTAAAAACACAAATTTTTTTCTGCTTCTCACAGATTCCTACTCTTTGGAACAAAATAAGTTTGGTTGCCTAAATTCTGCAAAGAAACACAATTGACTCAGAAAGAAAATGAATCCCCCTGCTTCTTCAGACATAAAGGACACTATCTCATTTATGATAGTAGGAACAACTTATTTCCAAGATTTATTGCGTATTTATTTTTTAACTCTATTAGAATCTGAAACTATCAGAGCTATAAAAAGCCCTTTCCCACATATGTAATCATGCCTCAAATAAAGTATTTCTTCCTCTACTACATTCCTAAAATGCTGAGTTTATCATAAGTGCAGTATATTAGCAGGATAGTATTACTAATTCTTTAACTCAAAGAAATGATCTTTAGAGCTGTTTATTTCCTAATACTTAATTTAAGAAGCTAACATCTCTCATATCAATTCTTAGTAATCATTCATGTTCTATGATGCTCACTGGACAACTGAAAGGATACATTTACATACATTCATTTCAATTGTCAAGTTTGCCTAAACAAAACTTATTTCATTTTACTGTAAATATCAGAACTCTTTTTGAAGGTGCTACATTGTACAAGTTCTTAAGAATACTCTAAAATTTCAATTACAGAATATATAATTTAATTTTAAAGTTAATATTAGAAAAATTATTTGATCATCTTTTTATAAAAAAATTAAACAGCTACATATTTTATTTTATCAGGACTAACATGCATTAAATTACATTTCACTGACATAAGATCAAAAACACTTCATAAATACAATGCAGTATTGTACCAGAGTGAGACTATAAAAAAAAAAAAGCTAAACCAGAAAGTATTCTCTCTAGAAAACAAACACTGTTTTAAGTAATTTCAAAACTCTCTTCACATTTGATTCATTTTTTTTTATTCATTTTTAGAGAGGAGAGAAAGAGAGACAGAGAAGGAGAGAGAGGAGAGAAAGACAGAGAGAGAGAAGGGGGGAGTAGCTGGAAGCATCAACTCCCATATGTGCCTTAACCAGGCAAGCCCAGGGTTTTGAACCGGAGACCTCAGCATTTCCAGGTCGACGCTTTATCCACTGCGCCACCACAGGTCAGGCTGATTCATTTTTTTAAACATTCATCCTATAACAAAATTATTAAATGTTGCCTGGTAAACACCAAAGAATTATAAATAAGAAGTTATTTTTTTCCAAACTGCAATGCTCCTTTTCAGCTATCACAAACGACTAAGAAATGTTCATACACTACACATTCAGTTATTTTTAAATTGTATAATTCTTCTAAAATTGTCCTTAGCCTATATTAAAACCCAACCATGAGATACAAAATGTGGTTAAAAGTACCTCTTGATAATATAGTATATTTTATTTTTTAAATAAAATAAAACTAAAGTTAATAAAACTGCAGATTTTATTAGCTTAAATTGTTATTTTATAAAAACAGTACTGGCTTCTCTCAGGGAGATTAAAAATAAAGTCCCTACAGTCTTATAAAACAAATGACAGACTGGTCAAATATACAATGTCTAATTTTATGGGGTTGAGGATTTTATGAATATGCCCAAAATTACATAATACTGGAGGATGGGAAGATGGTTTAAGGCTTTTAAAAATACTGTATGGTAAGTTAACAAGGATAATTTTAAAAATGTTATTACAGAGTAATACTTCAATGAGAAACATAATTAAACATATTTCCAGACATTGATTTCTCAAATGTCGCCAGACAAACCACTGAGCTAAAAGTTCTTTTCAATACATACAGCACCCGGAGTCCCGAGTTTTCAAATCCCTACCTTTTGCAGTTATCTATACTGTTTTACTGCTGCAAAAAAGCACTAAAATGCACATTCCAAATAAATTAGAGTTACTATATTAGTCTTAGAGTGCATTTTAAGAATTTTAGAAGGATATATCAGTAAACCAAAGGAAAAAGTGTTTAATAAATACACACTTCCTCTTCCAATATCCAGAATACTAAAGTAGTTATAAATATGGCTTCCCTCCACACACCCCCAGGTAACTTACTTCAGCTTTATGAATAGTTTCATTTTTTAGTGCTAATATAATCCTGAACATATCCTCCTTACCCAATTTGGAAAAAAAAAAAAGCAATTGTTTTAATTGTTAAACAGCAGCTAACCAAACTAACAGAGACGGTCAAATGAAGCTACTTTGTTTATATAATAAAATGTAAAAATTATATAATAAGCTTTGATATTGTCTTTCCAGCAATTTTCTCCAATGTCAAAGGCAAAAGACAACATCCGTTTTTACATGAGGAAAACAAGGAGTTTATAATTAAATACATTTTCTCCTCAACTAAGAATTGCCTTCTCTTTTGTCAATATTACAAGACATCTGACAAAGGAAAAATGATGAACACTTCACCTGCCTAAGAAACTAAACTGGGAGCATTACCAGTCATAGACTTAATTAAGTTATTTCTAGGATAGAATATTTAAAGCAAAAAGACTATTAAAGTTCATTGCCAGCTGCTAAAGTTTGGGGGGAACTGCTACACAAGCCCTATTTGTCACTCGCTTTTTTCATCCACTACCCACCCTGCACCAAACCCCCCATTGTTCTATCTAAAACTCACAGCTAATGATATCTAAATAGCAACTGATACATTCATTTATGTTGCCGATTATCATCACTACGAGGAACTCCTCAGACTGGATTTACCTGCTGCTCTTTTTTTCCCCCAAATAAAATCCAAATTTGAGAATAAATCAACCACAAACTGGTGGAGGAAAGAATCGCTACTTCCCTTCCAGAGTGGTGGATGTCACTGTAGGAGCAGGTGAGGAAATCCCCAGAAGTTTACCATAATAAATCGACTACCCACACACACAAGAAAATTATTTAAACTGACGTTTCATAAGGATTTTTTTTAATCTAGTACCGAAACCCTTGAAAAGTATACATACAGCCCATGGGGTAGAGGATCATTTCCCCGATGAGCCACCGAAATAGAAGGCAGAGGCGGCGGCACGCAAGATTCAGTTCAGTGCGGGCTAGGACCCCCGCACAGCACTTCCTCCCCAAACCCGGCTGGCAGGGGCAGCAGCGGGCGCCCAGGGAGTGGGAAGGCGGCACGCCGGCGCCCCGCTCCCCTCCCGGCTACCTGCCCGGGCCTGCGGGAGCGCCGCGCAGCGCGGACACCCGCACACGCACACACACTCACCCATCTTTCCTCTTGGCTTTGTAGACGTGACCGTAAGTGCCTCGGCCAACTTTGCAGCCCTCGTATTCAAACAGGTCCTCGACCCGCTCCCGCTCGCTGCTAAGCTTCACTTTAAAGTCATAGTCCATTGTCACAGCCTCCGAGGCCGGGGAGCTGGGGTCGGGGGGCCGGGGGACAGGGGTGGGGACCGGGGAAGCGCCGGCAGCCGCAGCCCCCGGGAGCCCGCCCGCTCTACACCCGGCGGCCGCAGCACCAGCCCGGCTGATGCAGCAGGAGCAGAAGGAGGCCCCGCGAAAGCGCCGGGGACATCCAGGGGGCGGCGGAGCAGAGGCCGCCCGGGGGCGGGGAGGGCCGGGGAGATGCCCCCGGACGAAGGGGAGCGCAGGGATGCGGCTGGGGGTGGGGAGCGGGTGTCTCTGCCCTTGTCCCCGCTGGCTCCCGGGGCGCCGGTTCTCCTGCTCCCTCTGGCCGCAAGTCCTGCCCCCGCAGAGGGGAGCGGCAGGGCGGCCACCGCGGGGTCCCTTCCCCTCAAACGCACACTCACGCCTCACCCTCTCTCACAGGCACGCTCACACTCACTCATTCACTCACTCACTCTCCCATGCACTCAAACAGAAAGGCAACCCCGCACAACAGCCGGTACCTCCTCAGGGAGAGGAGGAGGGAGGGGACAGGCGAAACACGGCCGCGGCTGTCGCAAAAGCGTCGCGAAGGCTCGGCTCTGTCCGACCCTCCCTGCAGCTTCTCCGCGGCGGCTATCAGCCCACACGCCGGAGCTGGCACCCCGAGGACCATGTGGAGAAAGCTGGGTAGTTGCTGCCCACAGCTGCCGCCAAACGCACCACGTGGACCATCCCGACGGTAGCCAGAGCCCGAGACTACAATGCCCACAATGCACGAGCAGCCCATGACTCCGCCCCACACAGTGGAGCTATAGAGAGCGTTGCGTGATGGGATTAGTAGTCCAAGATGAAAAAGTTTCGATCACTTGGGGGAAAAATTTTATTACAACGGCTATTATTAGTGTCTGTTTTGGTTTATAAACTTAAGCAAAGAAAGCCGTGTCTGAGGGAGACTAGTTTGTATAAGAATCACATTTTGTGCCCCTTCCGAACTCCAGATTTCAAAGGTCATTTTCATTAAAAAAAAAAAAAAGTCTATATAGTTGTGAACAGCTCATGAACTGTCACTTGTATTCTTGTCGTTCGCTGTGTGATAAGGGCTTCACAATGGTACATATCACAAACCTCAATAAAAATTAAACAGTGACGAGCGTCCATGCTAATCCTAAATAGTGTGACGTGTTACTCTTGTGACAGATGATCAACAAACAAATGCTTCCTTCCCATCCATTCAGAGGGGACATTATTTGAGTATGATCTGAAGTTGTGCGTGTAAGAAAAGCAATATTTAGTCATGATTACAGCAGTGGATCTAAATCCATAGAAACTTATTAATCATTTTAAGTTAGGGGAGGTGCCACCTGGAAGAGTCCCAATATCTTGAAAATAATCTCTCATTTTGTCTCAACTTTCTTTTTATATATCTATTTTTTTACTTTATATTAATTTTATATTTGTATTTATTTTACAATTGCTACCGTTTCCCATAAAACTCACCACTCCCCAAATCACATATAATCTCTCCTCTTTTAAACCCCTGTAACACTTTTTTCACCTTTCCTGTGGTATTCAAATTCTGTCTTTTATTTCCTCTCTCTTGAGAGATTATAAATTTCTATAGAAAATCGTATTTACATCCTCCATAACATTGTTGAATTAATGATTAAGCACGTTTATTTCAAAAGTATCCATGGATGAGGACAATGATGCCATTTTATGAAAAATCCTCATAAATATTATTTTCTTATATAAATTCCCTTGGAGAAAATAGTGAGCTCACCTCTGATTTAAATGAAGTTGTTTTTACCTAGTACATTAAATCTCATTTCCTGTGACTGGTTAGGTGGGCCTGGATGAAAATCTTCTTTGCCATTTATTAGCAATGTGTCTTTGGACCCGCAGTTCCTCTCTTTGTGGAATGCACAACAAAGGTAAACTTTCATTACTGAGATGCTATATGTTTCTATTCAGTGATATAAATTGGGTGAGTCTCTAGAAGGACTGTTTCCTTTCCATTAAGAAAAACATTTTTCCTAAATATGGATTTAGAATAGACCTTTCTGAAAAATACATTTTGTGTTTCTTGAAGGACGTGTCCTGTTGGCCAAGAATTAACTCATAGATCTTGAGAACCCAAAGCTCCACACTGGAGGAAAAGTTGTGAAGAAGCCAGGAACTGGGCTTGGCTCTGCACTGTGTACTCCTACCCCTTCCACATCCTCTGCACCATCTACATGTGATATTCCCAAACACTGAAGGCCCCAGACTTCTTTAAATATATAAATATTTTGATTACTGGTTTGACTCAATCCACTGTGTGGATGAAGGTAAGAGTTCTCCCTAAAGAAACGGAGTTTTTTAAAGTAAAAATTGTTTACATTTAAGATGTACAACGTGATGTTTTGATATACATATACATAGTGAAATTATTCCTATAGTCAGACGAATTAAGAGTTTTTATTGTCAATAATCCTGGGACAGGAAAGGAAGCTGGCCTGGGATTAGGACATAGAAAAGCCTGCTTCTCTCTCTAAAGCTAGGGTGAGAGTTAAGGGGTCTGAATTGCAGATTGGAGAAGTACGGTGGAGAGCTAAGGAGGAGATAGTTGCTAAGGGCCCCTTACAGGGAAACTTGGCTAATGTGTTAGGGGCAGTAATATCTATTTTAGGTTTTTCTTTTCTGTGCACTAATTTCCTTCTGTTATGCCCAAGCTATCAACCTAGTCTTACCTGTGGAGCCTGTATCCATTCTTCCGTGGGGAAAGGAATGAGTAGCATCCAGAGATTCAATTATGAAAAGTAAAAAGTGGCCTGTGGAACCAAACCAATGAGCTAGGAAGGACTCATGAAACACGTTAGTATTCCAAAACTTGTGGAATGTAAACCATTTTTAGAATAGACTTCCCATAGAGTGAAGGATAAGGGCTGAGACTCATTTGAATGAATTAAACATAGCAGGGACATGGACATATCATTTCAGTTTGATGTTCAACCTCAAATCATACTGATATCACATGTGATTTTGCTCCATGATGATCACCAGTGACATTATAGAATCTATGGCCTTCACTGGCCTATGTTCCAAACTGCACAAATAGTGTTCATGAATCTTTTCATTAAAAGTGGTTTGGTTTACATTCTAAATTTAACTTCTCCATTCTTAACATGCTCCCAAACACCAGCCCCACATTCCAACTGCTACCTGTTCAGAAGGGGATAGTATGAAAATTTCTGAAACTGAACATATCATGTTGTGCAATTCCTGTGAATAGCAATACCAGCAGACAGACGTGCTGTTGTTTCACTGCCAACCCCACAAGTTCAGTCCTTCCTTAGCTATGCATTGTCCCTCATACTCATAGCCAAGTATACTTTTGTCTGCAATATTCTTAGGGGCTGGATGCTTCCTCATAGCATCTCTGACCTTTGCATTTCTACCCATCCTCTAAGCTTCAGCTCAAATGCCTAAGTTAGGCATGAAGCCTTTCTTGGTTCTTACAACTGAAAATTACCTTTCTTTACCAAGACCTCCTACATCATTTCTGGCACCCTTGCATTTTATTAGTAACTTACATAAAAACATCACAAGTTCCTTGTATTTTAGTCATTTACTTTATGCACTTAAAAAAATCTGTACTTTAGCCTGACCAGGTGGTAGCACAGTGGATAGAGCAAAGGACTGGAACATGGAGGACCCAGGTTCAAAACCTTGAGGTCACCGGCTTGAGCACTGGCTCATCTGGCTTGAGCATGAAGTTGGTAGCTTGAGTGTGGAGTTGGTGGCCTGAGTGTGGGATCATAGACATGACCCCACAGTTGCTTGCTTGAGCCCAAGGATGCTGGCTTGAACAAGGGGTCATTTGCTCTGCTGTAGCCCCCCAATCAAGGCACATATGAGAAAGCAACCAATGAAAAACTAAGGTGCCACAACAAAGAACTGATGCTTCTCATCTCTCTCCCTTTCTGTCTGTCTGTCCCTATCTTTCCCTCTCTCTGACTCTCTGTCTCTTTAAAAAAAAATCTGCACTTTAATAAGTGCCTAATAACTGAGTCTCTGATTTATGCATCTCTGTGTCTCCTACAGTGCCAAACACATAGTTTGCATAATTATATTCAAATAGAATGTGTTTAACCAAGTTAATTTCTATAAGGGTTGAAATGGACTTCAATATTAATAAAGGGGCAGATAGTCATTTTAGAGCAGTTAACATCTTGCATTTAAATATGTACTTTTTGTAGCACACAGAGGATTAAGTACTTCATGATATTTTAATGCAAATACCCAAGTGATTCTTCTGAGCTGATCAGGTCTTCTCTCTACAACTTTTAATTCAGTGTTCTCAGTATCAAAGTGTGCCTTAAATGGGAAGCATATAACTTCCCATTCTGAAGGTGAAATGTTTATTATATTTATTATCAAAAGTGCATATTAAGCATTTACATCTGAATGCAGTATTAGACACAAGAAAAAACAAGTTAGGTCAATCAACACTCTAGCCTTTTTAATTTTTTGAAGAAAATATTAATGCAAAACATTTCTCAACTAACTCTATAAGCATCCAGAATATAATTTAGACCTTAGAAAAAACAAGAAACAAAAATGCTCCAAAAATAGCTTTCTTTTTCGCCCCTTCATCATATGTCATTTGTTCTTATAGACTCATTTCCTCCACATGACTGGAAACATAGCCACTAGCAGTTACTGAATTTGATGTCAGACAATGCCTGTCATTGCAGCAGAATTGACTCTGTTTCTACATCCCAGTCCTGAAAAATTCAGGAATGGCTCTGGTCCAGTTAGGTGAGGGGCCCATCTTGGACCAATGCAATGCATGTGGTCATGCAAGCAGAGTCAGATGAGTGAGCACCTTCATTCAGGAGGATGAGAAAGATGGGGGTAGAGCATTTGTAAGAGAAGGGAGAGTCCTGTGAAGGAAAGGAAACAGGCAGTGTGATGGAAAGTGGACAGAGAGGAGAATACTTTAAATTGGGTGGATGGCGAAGTACTTTCTGAGGTGATGATGCTTAAATTGAGGCCTGAATTTAGATAAGGAGCAAAACCTGCTAAGGTCAGGGAACAGAGTAATCCAGGTGGATCAGATGGACAGTAAGTGCAAAAGCGTTAAGTTGGGAACCAAGAAGCAGAAAGAAGCTTGTGTGATAAAAGTGTCATGAGTAAGAGAGGAAGTTGTGTGTCATGAAGACAAATAGGTAGTCAGAAAGCAGATTATATAGGGCCTTTTAGACCATAGTAAGAGGCATGGATTTAATTTTTAAGACAATAAACTACCATTGAAAGTTTTTGAGGAGCCTGACCTGTGGTGGCGCAGTGGATAAAGCGCTGACCTGGAATGCTGAGGTTGTCGGTTCAAAACCCTGGGCTTGTCCGGTCAAGGCACATATGGGAGTTGAAGCTTCCTGCTCCTCCCCCCTGCTCTCTCTCTCTCTCTCTCCATCTCTCTCTCTCTCCTCTAAAATGAATAAATAAATAAAAATAATTTTTTTAAAAAAAGAAAGTTTTTGAGGAGAGTAACCAGATATGATTTTTGCTTTAAGAAGAATATCCTGGCTGCAATGTTAACAATGGATTGTAGGAGACAAGATTGAGAGTAGACAAATTCATACATACATATGGGATTTACTGATTGTTGGATGGGAAGTAAAGTAAGGAAGGAGTCAAGAGGACTCCTGAGGACCTTGTCAGTTATGAGGTAGAGAAAACTTTGAGGACCAAGTTTAGGAGAAAAAAGTAAGAACTCCATTTTGGACATGTCAAACATTAGATGTCTCAGACAGCTAAGTGAACGTAACTAGTGAGCAAGGGAATATGGGAATCTAGAGCTTAAAAGAAAGGTCATGACTAGAGATAAAAATTTGTAAATCACCAGCCATAAGGCTTGATTATATCACCTGCAAAGTATGTTATAAGGGGGAAAAGAACAGATTTCTGAGCACCTCTAGCACTCAGGGCTGAATAAAGGACAAACCAGAACAAGAGTATGAGAGGAGGTGATCAGAGGTTATTTGGGAATTTAGGGAATGTGACATTACAAAAGCCAAGGGAAGAACATGTTTTGAAAACAGGGGTTGGGGGGATATTTAATATTAGTAAGTGCTACCAAGAAGTCAAGCAAAATAAAGGTTGTAGTGTTTAATTTATCACAGTGTTTCCCAACTTCTTTTAAAACTCTACCCCCACCATTAGGGATTATTTTTAGACCTTTTGCTCCTATTTGTCTACCCCTATGAAATGTTAATACCACAAATATACTATATATTTGATTATGTACTGTAGCACTTGGGAGGACCAAAAGCCACTATAATACCTACTAATTCTTTGGCCCTTTAAGAACCAACTTTTGACCCCTTGTGGGTTATATCACTCCAATGAGAACAAATGATTTATCGATATACAGGTCATTATAGACCCTAAAAGTAGTTTTGGTGGTGAAGTGGGGGTTAAATCAGTCTACATTGGATTGAAGGGTAAGTTTGAATTAAGCCAATAGAACAATAAGTGTTAGATAAATTTATAGCAGAATGGTTAAGAAAATTGATTCTGTGGCCATTCAGTCTAGCTTTGTACCCGAACCTGTAATGAGGCAAGCTGTTTTGCTTTCTTGTGTCTAAGTGTCCTCATTTGTAAAACTGCAATAGGAAGAGTAACTATCTCATGGGATAGTTGTGATAGGTAAGGGAATTAATTATATAAGTAGAGGCCCTGGCTGGTTGGCTCAGTGGTAGAGCATCGGCCTGGCGTGCAGGAGTCCCAGGTTTGATTCCCAGCCAGGGCACACAGGAGAAGTGCCCATCTGCTTCTCCACCCCTCCCCCTCTCCTTCCTCTGTCTCTCTGTTCCCCTCCTGCAGCCAAGACTCCATTGGAGCAAAGTTTGCCCGGGTGCTGAGGATGGCTCTGTGGCCTCTGCCTCAGGCGCTAGAATGACTCTGATTGCGGCAGAGTGACACCCCAAGATGGGCAAAGCATCGCCCCCTGGTGGGTGTGCCAGGTGGATCCCGGTCGGGCGCATGTGGGAGTCTGTCTGACTGCCTCCTTGTTTCTGGCTTTGGAAAAATACAAAAAAATAAAATAATAATAATAATAATATAGGTAGAGTATTTAGAATTGTGTCTAGCATATGGTAAGTGTTCTATACATGTTAGCTATTACTCTCATTCATAGTGTTGGTTGTACCAAAGAGATGAAAGATAGAACCTACAGCATCAGAGCTATTGCTTGAAGTGGATATGGGACTAAAGGAAGTTTTATTAGTCAGAAGAGACTGGATATATTTTATTGTTGATTATATGGAACCAGTTACAGGGGAGATCTCGAGGAGAATATGTAGTTCTGCACCCCTAAAAAAGCAAGAGAGAATGGACCAGAGCATAAGTGGAAGCCTTGTGCTTAAGCATCTCTTCTGTGATTAACATGCAAGAAGGAGAAAAGAATAAGAATTATTACCATATATATACAGTTCTGCCCTATAATCAACTCTACAATGTAGTGCATAATACAATGATTTATTATTTCTCATAATTCCCTAGGTCAGCTGGGCTCAACTGAGTGGTTCTGCTGGTCTCACCTGAAGTTACACACATGGCTGCAGGCAGTTGTTGGACTGGAGCTGTAGGGTCTAAGATGACCTTATTTCTATGTCCATAGCCTTGGTTCTAGCTCTTGGCTGGGACTCTCCACGTGGTCTTTTCCATTCAGCAGTCAAGCTCAAACTTCCTTACACCATGTGGGTGTGCTCTAAGAAGGCAAAGGTGCAAGCTTAAGGTCTCTGAGACCTGGGCTCTAGAACTTATACCACATCACTTCCACCATAGTCTGTCAGTTAAAGCAAGATACAAGAGCAGCCCAGATTTAAAGAGTTGACAAGTAGAGTCCACCTCTTAATAGTACAAAGTGTAAAATATTGTGGCCGTGTTTTTATAATCTACCCAAATATGGATACATATGCATCAGTGAATTTGATGAAAGTCCTTTTCAAATGGCTTTGGTTTTCTCTAGACGTGAAAAGAGAAGTCGGCTGGCTCTGATGAGGAGACTGAGGGGAAGATGAGAAGCAATTGCTGCATGGCTGAAAAAGCCCACAGGTTATAACAATCTCCAGGTAGAATGAGGATGAGCTGGCAGGGTTTCACAGTAAGTCTTATAGCCAACATCAAAGGCTCATTTGCAGGTGCAGCCATGCATGTATATCAATATTCACCCGTCCTATTGTGAGATTTTCATCACCAGTTTACAATACCTCAGGTGGAGGCCAAGGCAAAGAGATGTTGGATTCATCCCAAGTTAGGACCTCACTAGCTGGGGATGATAAAAAGATGAGGCAAGTGGGGGTTAAGATTATTGGGAGTAGAGTAGTTAGAATGACCACGACATTTAAGCTGGGTAAAGAAGAAAGGGAGGACAGGTCTTCCCCTTTTATATCATAACACTAGCTTGAATTTTTTTAATCTAATTTTTTTGTGAGATAATTTAAAAAATAAATACCTACACTTGCACCCTTAATATCTGTGCATGGCAGCAAAATCTTCTCATCAAATACATACTAAGTAAAAAGGATAGCTGAAAAATAATATCAGTAGCAGGTTAAAAATGATTTCTTATTTTCTAAGCTAATAGACTTCCATTACTAGGACTAATAAGGTCATCCCGAACTGAAAACCTCTCACATTAGTTGTTGATTAATTCTGCTATCATGTTCTGTAATTATTAAGAATTTATCTCTTTAGGCCCTGGCCTGTTAGCACAGTGGTAGAGCGTGGGCCTGGCATGTGGATGTCCCAGGTTCAATTCCCGGTCAGGGCACACAGGACATGTGTTGATATGCTCATCCACCCCTCCTCTCTCATTTCTCTGTCTCTGTCTCTGTCTCTCTCTTTCTCTCTTCTCTTCCCCAACTCGCTTGATTGGAGCAAGTTGGCCCCTGGCACTGAGGATGGCTCCATGACCTCAGCCTCAGGCACTAAAAAATGACTCTGTATGCAATGGAGCAAGGGCCCCAAATGGGCAGAACATCGCCCCCTAGTGGCCTTGCCAGGTGTATCCCAGTCGGGGCACATGCAGGAGTCTCTCTGCCTCCCCTCCTCTCACTAAAGTAAAAAAAAAAAAAAAAAATTTACCTTTTTTGTCTGACCAGGTGGTGGCAGAGTGGATAGAGCATCAACCTGGGATGCTGACGACCCAGATTCCAAACCCCAAGATTATAGGCTTGGGCACAGACTCATCTGGCTTGAGCGTGGGATCATAGACACTGGCTTGAGCAAGGGGTCACTGGCTGGGCTGGTGCCCCCACCCAACCCCATCAAGGTAGGTATGAGAAGCAATCAATGAACAACTAAAGTGCCACAACTACATGTTGATATTTCTCATCTCTCTCCCTTCCTGTCTCTCTCTTTCTCTGGCTTAAAAAATACCTCTTTAAATTGATACACAGTACTACGTAATCTTGTTCTTCTTTTCCTTCATTGGACATCTTTTTCCTTGTATAAGCATATCACTTTTTATTTTTCAGTTCAGAATGTTTTGCTACACAATAGTGTGTAACAAGTAATCTATATGAACACAGTTTAGCTTTGCATTTACTTTTTTAAGACTTAATATATTACTCTGACTTCTTGTTCCAGTATGTTTCACTTTCCAGCTAGTTGGATTTTGTTGCTCAGGCCCAATCACCAGAAAAGCTAAGTCTTTGCTGGCTGGTGCTTGTACTGACATGGGTCTCCTATGAGCCACATAGCTCTTTTTATATCGCACATTAACATGGTTAGGTCACCTCTACAACTACCTGATACTTGATACCCAAGGCTATTTGTTTTCATGCAACTCCATGCCCAGAAACTCTGGAATTTTTTCTCCCTTAGTAGCCCTCTCCCTTACCAGTCAATGTCAAGTTCCATCAGATATTGTTCTTTCTGCTCTCAAACCCTACATCTTGTTTAAATTTTTAAATGTTGTTTTATTTACATCATTCCTCTGCTCAAAAATCTATGTGACCTTTCATTACTTACAGCATAAATTTCAAATTATTTCATCTAATATTCCAGGCTCTGTAATAGCCTGACTATACTCTGATTTCTCTTCAGTTCGCATAAATCTTTTGCCTTTTACTTTAGCCAGACTTATGACAATACTTTAAGATGGCTTGCAATAGGAGCATTAGAATTAAAATAATTAGCTCCACATAGCTAAGTTTTCCACCATCTGAGCTCTTCTATATCTCTAACATCCTAATCAGTCTCTCATAGGTGCTTTCTATTCAATAAAACCAGGGTTCTCAAACTTGAATATCCATTGGAAATATCTGGGACTTACCCCAGCAACTCTGATATATTTGATCTGGGCTACAGCTGGGCATTGAGATTTTTAAAGCTCCTTGGTGATTCTAATGAGCATTCAAGGTTGAAAACCATTATGTTAGAACAAGTTTATTTATTTATTTATTTATTTTTTTAGGTTGCCAATATAGAGTCTTGAAATTTTATTGTAATTTTTAAATTTAAAATTGTCACTTTATGTTTACAATTTGAATTTTTTTTTAAATAAATTTTTATTAATGGTAATGGGATGACATTAATAAATCAGGGTAAATATATTCAAAGAAAACATGTCTA
The DNA here is from genome assembly GCF_036850765.1 of Saccopteryx bilineata. NCBI lineage: Eukaryota > Metazoa > Chordata > Mammalia > Chiroptera > Emballonuridae > Saccopteryx > Saccopteryx bilineata. The sequence continues at coordinate 164,319,754 of NC_089491.1, read as the reverse complement.
GGTTATTTTGTCATCAAATTATGTTGCAAACCCCTCGCCCAAAGTCAGATTGTCCTCCGTCACCCTCCATCTAGTTCTCTGTGCCCCTCCCCCTCCCCCTAACTCTCTCCCTCCCTCCCTCCCATGTCCTCCCTCCCCCCCCCACCCTTGGTAACCACCACACTCTTGTCCATGTCTCTTAGTCTCATTTTTATGTTCCACCAATGTATGGAATCATGTAGTTCTTGTTTTTTTCTGATTTACTTATTTCACTCCTTATAATGTTATCAAGATCCCACCATTTTGCTGTAAATGATCTGATGTCATCATTTCTTATGGCTGAGTAGTATTCCATAGTGTATATGTGCCACATCTTCTTTATCCAGTCTTCTATTGAAGGGCTTTTTGGTTGTTTCCATGTCTTGGCCACTGTGAACAGTGCTGCAATGAACATGGGGCTACATGTGTCTTCACGTATCAATAGAACAAGTTTATTGATGCTCCCTAAGACATTCATCATTCTGCTCTTTTTTTCCCATTGACACTCCCCTTTTTTTATTTTTTGTTTGTTTGTTTTAGGTGAGAAGAGAGGAGATAGTGAGACAGACTCCTACATGCACCCCAACCGGGATCTGCCAGGCAACCCCATCTGGGGCCAGTGCTTGAGTACCAAGCTATTTTTAGCACCTGAGGCTGATGTACTCCAATGGAGCCATACTCAGCTCCTGAGGCCACACTTGGGCCAATTAAGCCACTAGCTACAGAAGTGGAAGAGGGAAAGAAGGGGGAGGGGAGAAGAAGCAGGTGTGGTCACTTCTCCTGTGTGCCCTGACTGGAAATTTAACCCAGGATATCCATACACTGGGCCAATGCTCTATCCATTAAGTCACTGGCCAGGGTGACACTCCCTTTTCTTCTTTACTTACATAAATCTTACCCACTCTTTGAGATCCAAGTCAAGTACTTCTGGGATCTTTCTTGATCACCTAGTACAGATACACCCTGATAGTAATGCCTTATTTACACTTATTTGGCACTTAGCATATACTTCTTTTACCTTTGTGTGTTTATCCTGTCTGTGCAATAGGATTATAAGGTATAGAAGGACAGGGACAGATTTTTACAGCTTTTTTAAAATTTTTTTTAAATGTTTGTTTATTTGGAAAAGTTTATTATTCCTAAGTTAGTATTCTGATAAACTTGACCAGTCCATTAAATTCACTCCAATGTTGTCACCCTTATTGGTGAACTGTACTGTGGCTGGTTTATTATTTTTTTTAATTTTTTTCTTGTTTTCAATTACAGTTTACATTCAACATTATTTTTTAAAGCTCTTTTTTTCCTCAGAGCCTAACACAATGCCTTTCACATGATGTATTAGTGTGTGTTTTATGGGAGATGGTGATGGTGATGGTGATGATGATAGTGATGGTGATGACTATGTAATAGGCAGATGCCGCATCAGTGTGCTGACCCTATCACTTCAGAGTTCTTTATCTCTTTGTGGGACTACCACCCTTAGACTATGGAACCCCTTTTCCCATACAAAGCTGAAGTACTTGGGAATTAAGCCACCCCCACCTTAACTTAATGGCTATGGCTACAAGTATCAATACTCCTGCTCTTATGGCCTCTGTTTGGCAAAGCCCTGGGGCGACTGTGGGGAAAATGGCTGTGTTAGCCTTGCTCACGATTTTAGTGATTGCAAACTCTTTGCCTGATTGGTGCGTGGGTGCGCAGCAGCACCACGTGTGCGTGGTCTGTGTAAGGCTGCGGGTGCGTCCCCTGGGCAGTGATTCTCACAGATCGCTGTCCCGCCACCGCCACCGTGAGGTGCACCTTTCCCTGCTTCCTTGCCCTTACTGCGGATAGCAGATTTTCCTTTGTTTATTAGCTCTTTCCCTTTTGTTTATTTGCTCGCCTGTCTTTGCAAGCCTCCAATAAATGGGTATGGCCTGATGCTTTCCTACTCTGCTGTTCCTAGGCCATCTGCCTAAATTCAATGGGAACCTGCCTGGCCTCAGCCACTGGCATTACAGTGACCTATATTGTCTCTTGTGTCCCCTCTAGATTCAGGTCAATGTGGATATTGTATCCTTCCTTCCCACTCCCTTACTGGTTTTTACTGGGAGCATTTCCTGAATAATCATTTTCACATGATCACTTGCCTAAGGTTCTGCCTTTGAGGGGGTGGGGAATAGTCCACATAAGACATGATAATAACATGACAATAGGAATAACAATGATCAATATTAGTTATTGAATATTTTCTACCTGCTAGATACTAAGTCATTTAAACTTTAGAATTAGGTAGGGCCCTGGCCAGTTGGCTCAGTGGTAGAGCATCGGCCTGGCGTGCAGAAGTCCCAGGTTTGATTCCCGGCCAGGGCACACAGGAGAAGCACCCATCTGCTTCTCCACCCCTCCCCCTCTCCTTCCTCTCTGTTTCTCTCTTCCCCTCCGGCAGCCAAGGCTCCATTGGAGCGAGCATGGCCCGGGCGCTGAGGATGGCTCTATGGCCTCTCCCTCAGGCGCTAGAATGGCTCTGATTGCAACAGAGCAACACCCCAGATGGGCAGAGCATCGCCCCCTGGTGGGCATGCTGGGTGGATCCTGGTGGGGTGCATGCGGGAGTCTGACTGCCTCCCTGTTTCCAGCTTCAGAAAAATAGGGGGAAAAAAAAGAATTAGGTAGGTACTATGGTTAGATCCTCATTTTATAGATTAGGAAACTGAGGCATATAGAGATGAAGTAATTTTCTCACGGTCACACAGATAGCAAGTGAAGAAACTGAAAAAAGAAAAGGATAAATCTACAGGGCAAGACCAGTAGGGGATCAAATAAAATAAATTAATTTCAACCAAATTACTACTTGAGCTCTGTGGGCCAGTTAGAAACTAAACAGCACATAGACCTTTTATTTTTTTAAGATACATTTATTTATTTATTTATTCATTTTTAGAGAGGAGAGAGAGAGAGAGAGAGGAGAGAGAGACAGAGAGAGAGAGAGAAAGGGGAGGAGCTGGAAGCATCAACTCCCATATGTGCCTTGACCAGGCAAGCCCAGGGTTTCGAACCAGCGACCTCAGCATTTCCAGGTCGACGCTTTATCCACTGCGCCACCACAGGTCAGGCGACCTTTTATTTTTTGAGGAAATTAGTTCTGATAAGCAATTTACAAACCTTCAAATATAATCAATTTATGGATTAGAAACTGCATTTCTATGTGACTGTCAGATGACTGTCAGAAAATGTACCTTTTCTTCTCTTTCCCCCCTTCTCATTTCTCCACATAATACTTTCTTTAGAGTAGGCACATGTGATCCCAGGAGGTAAAACCCTTATTTGGAGGATTATTTAGATTTACCACAGATTAAATGTGTATTTAAGGACCAGCCTAGGAACTACCATGCATGCTTTCTCTCAGAATATGCATTCTAAGTTATGAACAATGCTTATTGAAATTAGTTTCTAGCACTTCCAGTTTGATGTTGTCTCCTATTCTCCCCATTCCCGCCCAGTTTATTGCAGTCTCTTCCAGATAAAACATATTTCATGTTTTAAAAAAAGAGTTTTCAGCAGGGCGTTTCTTACATTGGAGTCATTCCCCCTCACACTTGCCCTCTGCCCAATCCCTGCTCTGTTATTCATATGACAACATTTACTGAGCCCTTACTGTGTGCTGTGCCCTCTGGCTGCTAGGAAAACAGCTGGTGTGGTGTCTGGAATTTGGTGGGTACTCATTAATGTTTGCTACCTTTTCCACTGACTGACACTGACCCTCATCCCTGTTCTGTTGTCTTTTCTAGTAAAATAGCAAATTATCAGAAAGAGGTAGAGCTACTACTACCTGTATATAATGGAAGCGGAGAGGAATATACTTGGCACCAGAAGGTCCACCATAGACATTTCTTGGTATTTCCGTGCCTCATTATAGCTATAAACTGGCAACGACAACCTGATAAGAGTATGATAACTAGGATCTCAAACCCCTCAGCAACGAGTGAGTCAATGTGGGGAAGCAACTGTGTTAGGCTTGCTCGCTGGTTTACCAGCTGCAAGCACTTTGCCTGATTGGTGCGTGAGTATGTGGCTGCACCATGTGTGTATGGCCTATGTAAGGCTATGGGTGCTTGCACTCAGGGGGATGGTGGATGGCCTGTCCACCACTGTGAAGGGCCATTTTGCTGTTTCTTTGCTTGAGAAGCAGTTTTCTCCTGCTTGTGTGCACATCCTTATTAAAAAGAATGCCCCAGTGCTTTCTGGCTCCTCAGTTTCTCTACTATCATTTTGAATTCAGTGTGGCCCTACCTGGCCTGGGCTGCTGACACTACAGTCAATGCATCAGTAAAGCCACCTATAGCAACAGATGTCATAGTTCAAGTGGAGGAGAATTCAGAAAGGGTGGTGGAAGAGGGAGATAAGGAGTATTAATTATGGCTTTGGGACCTGCTGTAGTGGTAGGCACTGTAATATGTCCCAATACCCTCTTCTTATGAACTTTCCCAGAAATTTTGACTAAGACAAAATCTGGAGAAGCTGTGCTTGAATGTGAGAAGTAAGCTATTTAAGCAAAGGGTAGACTATATTGAATTCTGTCAGTGGCCTGCTCAAATCCACTTTTTTTTTTGGTAGCTTATTATTTCATGTATTAATACTTAAATAAGGACAATAAAAGAGGTACACAAAACTAGATTATATTATAAGAAAGAGTTTTAAAATATTAATGAAAAAATATTAAAGAATACTGGATAAAAACAATAAAACTTTTATTTAAGATATTCCCATATTGCTTCTTTAAAAAAATTTTTTTATTGATTTTAATTAACTGTGTTTACATATATTCAAGTGTCCCACTGAATATATCTCCCCCTCCCACCCCCATGTTCCCCTCAAGACCCTCCTTGTCACCTCCCCTGAATGCCTTCCCTCTTTCCCTCCAGGATTTACTGTCCTGCTCTCTATAATGCTGTGTTTTGCATATATAATTTCACTAATCTCTTTCCCTTCTCTGATCCCATTCTCTCATCCTCTTTTCCTCTCACTGCTTTCCCTCTGGTCCCTTTGATCCTGCCTCTGCCTCTATTCTGTTCCTAAGTTTACATTTTTCATTAGATTCCTCAAATGAGTGAGGTCATTTGATATTTGTCTTTCTCTGCCTGTCTTATTTCACTTAGCATAATAATCTCCAGGTCCATCCATGTTATAACAAAAGGTAAGATTTCCTTCTTTTTCACGGTTGCATAGTATTCCATTGTGTATATGTAAAAATGCTTTTTAATCCACTCGTCCACTGACTGACACATGGGCTGTTTCCAGATCTTGGCTATTGTAAACAATGCTGCAATAAACATGGGGATGCATTTCTTCTTTTGAATCAGTAATTTAGAATTCTTGGGACATATTCCTAAAAGTAGGGTCAAACAGCAGTTCCATTTTTAATTTTTTGAGGAATCTCCATTCTATTTTCCGCAGTGGCTGCACCAGTCTGCATTCCCACCAGCAGTGCAGGAGGGTTTCCTTTTCTTCACATCCTCGCCAGCACTTATTATGTGTTGTTTTGTTAACGAGTGCCATTCTGACTGGTGTGAAGTGATAACTCATTGAGGTTTTAATTTGCATTTCTCTAATAATTAGTGATGTTGAACACTTTTTCATATGCCTATTGGCCATCTGTATGTCCTCTTTGGAGAAGTGTCTATTCATTTCTTTTGCCCATTTTTGATTGGATTGTTTATCTTCCCGGTGTTGAGTTTTACAAGTTCTTTATAAATTTTGGTTATTAATACCTTATCAGAGGTATTGTTGAATATGTTCTCCTATTGTGTGTTTTTCTTTTTCTTTTTTTAATATTGTCTTTAGCTGTGCAAAAGCTTTTTAGTTTGATGTAGTCCCATTTGTTCATACTGTGCTTTCTTTCACTTGCCTGTGGAGATAAATCCGCAAATATATTGCTGCAAGAGATATCAGAGAGTTTACTGCCTATGTTTTCTTCCAAGATGATTATGGTTTCATGACATTTAAGTCTTATATCCATTTTAAGTTTATTTTTGTGAATGGTGTATGTTGGTGGTCTAGTTTCATTTTTTTGCAGGTAGCTGTCCAATTTTCCCAACACCATTTGTTAAAGAGACTGTCTTTATTCCATTGTATGCTCTTACCTCCTTTGTCAAATATCAATTGTCCATAAAGGTGTGGGTTTATTTCTGGGTTCTCTGTTCTGTTCCATTGATCTATATGCCTGTTATTATGCCAGTACCAAGCTGTTTTGAGTACAATGGCCTTGTAGTATAACTTGATATCAGGAAGTGTAATACCTCCGACTTTATTCTTCTTTTTCAAGACTGCTGAGGCTATTTGTGTACTTTTTTGGTTCCATATAAAGTTTTGGAATATTTGTTATATATCTTTGAAGTATGCCATTGGTATTTTAATAGAAATTGTATTTAATTTATAGATTTCTTTAGGTAATATAGACATTTTAATGATGTTTATTCTTCCTATCCATGAACACAGTATATGCTTCCACTTGTTTGTATCTTCTTTTATTTCTTTTATCAATGTTTTATAATTTTCTGAGCAAAAGTCTTTAACCTCCTTGGTTAAACTTACTCCTAGGTACTTTATTTTTTTGTTGTTGCAATAATGAAGGGGATTGTTTTCTTAGCTTCTCTTTCAAACAGTTCATTGCTGGTGTGTAAAAATGACTCTGTTTTCTGAATATTAATATTATATCCTGCCACTTTGCTGAATTCATTTATCATGTCCAGTAGTTTTTTGACTGACCCTACAGTATCATGTCATCAGCAAATAATGATAGTTCTACTTCTTTTCCAATTTGGAGACCTTTTTTCTTCTTCTTCTTTTTCTCTGATTGCTGTGGCTAGGACTTCCAGAACTATGTTGAATATGAAAGGAGGAACTCCTGCCTTGTTCCTGATCTTAAGGGGATTGCTTTAATTTTTTCCCATTGATTATGCTGTTGGTTGTGGGTTTGTCATAGATGGCCTTTATCATGTTGAAGTCTGTTCCCTATATTCCCACTTTGTTGTGAGTTTTGATCACAAATGGGTGTTGGATTTTATCAAATGCTTTTTCTGCATCTATTGATATTATCATGTGATTTTTATCCTTCCTTTTGCTTATGTGATGAATCACATTGATTGATTTGCAAATATTGTACCAGCCTTGCCTCCCCAGAATAAATCCCACTTGATCATGTTGTATGATTTTTTTCATGTATTGCTGGATCCTGTATGCTAACATTTTGTTGAAAATTTTAGGATCTAAATTCATCAGTGATATTGGCCCATAGTTTTCTTTCTTTGTAGTGTCTTTGTCTGGTTTTATAATGAGGATTATACTTGCCTCATAAAAGAAACTTGGAAGTCTTCCCTCCTCTTGAATTTTTTGAAATAGCTTGAGAAGGATAGGAGTTAGTTCTTCTGTGAATATTTGGTAGAATTTGCCTGTGAAGCCATCTGGACCAGAGCTTTTGTTTGTTGGGAGTTTTTGTTAACTGTTTCAATCTCATTTGTTGTAATTGGTCTGTTTAAGTTTTCTGATTCTTCCATATTGATTTTTGAAAGATTATGTTTCAAGGAATTTGTCCATTTCACTAAGGTTGTCTAATTTTTTGGCATAAGGTTGTCTAATTTTTCTTCATAGTATTTTCTTACTATCCTTTGTATTTTTGCTGTGTCACTTGTTACTTCTCCACTCTCATTTCTAATTTTATTTATTTAAGTTCTCTTTTTTTCTTGATGAGTCTGGTTAAAGGTTCATCGATCTTGTTTACCTTTTCAAAGAACCAGCTCTTGGTTTCATTGATCTTCTGTACTGTTTTTTTAGCCTCTGCCATTAATTTCTGCTCTGATCTTTATTATTTCCTTCCTTCTAATTCCTCTGGGCTTTACTTGCTGTTCTTTTTCTAGTTCTTTTAGATGCAGGGTTAATTTGTCTATTTGAGCTTTTTCTTGCTTCTTAAGGTATGCCTGTAATGCTATGAACTTCCCTCTCAGGACTGCTTTTGCTGTGTCCCATAAATTTTGAGTTGTTGTATGTTCATTTTCATTTGTTTCAAGGAAAGTTTTGATTTCTTCCTTGATTTCATAGTTAACCCATTTGTTATTTAATAACATGCTATTTAGTTTCCAAGTGTTTGTTTTTCTGTTTTTCTATTGCAGTTGATTTCTAGTTTCATGCCATTGTGATCAGAGAAGATGCTTGATATGATTTCAATCTTTTTAAATTTATTGAGACTTGTTTTGTGTCCTAACATGTGCTCTATCCTGGAGAATATACCATGAGCACTTGAAAAGAATGTATATTCTGCTGCTTTAGGGTGAAAGGTTCTGAAGACATCTATTAAATCCAGTTGATCTAGAGCAGGGGTCCCCAAACTTTTTACACAGGGGGCCAGTTCACTGTCCCTCAGACCACTGGAGGGCCACCACATACAATGCTCCTCTCACTGGCCACTAATGAAAGAGGTGCCCCTTCTGGAAGTGTGGCAGGAGGCCAGATAGATGGCCTCAGGGGGCTGCATATAGCCTGTGGGCCATAGTTTGGGGACGCCTGTTCTAGAGTGTCCTTTAAGGCTGCTGTTTCTTTGTTAATTTTCTTTCTTGAGGACCTATTGTTAGTGGGGTATTAAAATCCCCTACTATTATAGTATTGCTGTTGATCTCACCCTTTATGTCCATCAAAATCTGCTTTATATATTTATATAAGTGCTCCTATACTAGGTGCATAGATATTTATAATGGTTATATCTTCCTGTTGGATTGCTCCCTTTATCATTATGTAGTGACCTTCTTTATCCCTTACTATATAGCCTTTGTTTTAAAGTCTATTTTGTCAGATATAAGTATTGCTACCCCAGTAAATCACTGATTCAATACTCTGCTTCACCTAGCCTGCTGTTAATTCCTTCTAGTGCAGTCTTCATTTATGATATTGTATTTGTCATTTCTGACTAGTTCTTTTTTATGATTTCATTGTCCTTTTTGATGCTTACTCTCTCTTTATTTAGATGTTCATTATGTTCATCCATTGTTTTTCTAAGATCCTTGAACATTCTAATAATCATTTTAAATTCTGCATTTGGTATCTTGGTTATTTCCATTTCATTCAGTTCCTTTTTTTTTTTTTTTTTTGTATTTTTCTGAAGTTGGAAATGGAGAGGCAGTCAGACAGACTACCGCATGTGCCCGACCGGGATCCACCCGGCATGCCCACCAAGGGGCAATGCTCTGCCCCTCTGGGGCGTTGCTCTGTCACAACCAGAACCATTCTAGCGCCTGAGGCAGAGGCCATGGAGCCATCCCCAGCGCCCGGGCCAACTTTCCTCCAATGGAGCCTTGGCTGTGGGAGGGGAAGAGAGACAGAGAGGAAGGAGAGGGGGAGGGGTGGAGAAGCAGATGGGCGCTTCTTCTGTGCCCTGGCTGGGAATCGAACCCGGGACTCCTGCATGCCAGGCCTACGCTCTACCACTAAGCCAACCAGCCAGGATTTCATTCAGTTCTTTTTCTGGGGATTTCTCTTGTTGATTCATTTGGATTGCATTTCTCTGTCTTCCTATTTTGTGTATAGACTGCTACTTTGGGTGTGCTGTTTGTGTAGCTAGCTGAGTATAAGGTTGGTGTTTCCTGCCTCCATCTTCTAATTGTGTTGTTTCTACATCTTCTTGGGTTGGCATCAGCTGTTGTTTGTAATCTGCTGTGGGCTACTAGTCTGCTGCTATTGCTCTTTTTGCTATTTGTGTTGGTGTTTTCTATGCTTCAGCTGGGTCAGTATGAGGAGCCCCTCCTTAAGATACCACTCTAACAAGGGTTGTTAGGTCCTGAGCTGATGCTTTCTGTATCTGGCCACTAGATGTGCCTGCCCTGGACCTTCATGGCCAGAACCTAGCACAGAACAATGGGTGGTCACTGCCTATGACTGACTGGCCCTTAGCAATCTTCTTGGTGCTACAGGTGATCCAGTATTTGTGGCTGCCTCTGCTGGGCCCAGGTGCCGTTGTAAATATCAGCTGTACTCCTAGGCTCGCTTTTATCTACTCTTGGCCAGTGGGTGTTGCCTCTGTGGTCTGCCCACCAGCCCACCGCTGCCACCTCCTCAAATTTTCAGGCACAGATACCAGCCGGCGTGCATGTGGGCTGGGCATTGCCCCCACCACCACAAGCTTGTGGCCAATGCCTCCACATACTGGCCGGCCTGCCCTTTGGGGGGCAGTGTAGCCCACACCTCAGCACTCAAAACCAGTGTCCCTTATATGCCCCCTGCTTCTAAGTGACTCTGCTCTAACTAGAGCAGGAGAGCTTCTGGTGGGTGGAGAAATTGCTTTCCTTTGCTGGTGTTGCTTCTCCCAGGAAAAATGGCCGCTTAGATTTGGAGAGTGACTCAGCAGCATAGGGATTAGCGTGGCTGCCTCCCACAGTGTCTCTCAGTGTGCTCTCCTCTCGCAACTCCAGTCCTCTCAGCACTTCCTGCTCCCGAAGCCTCAGGGAAGTGACTGTGAACAAGGTTTTCCATGTGGTCCCTCTAATATGGAGCCTGGGTCTGAGAGGTCTGTCTCCCTCTTGCAAACAGTAACCCAGCTCTTCTCTCAGCTAAATACTGTTCGTACACCTCCTCTAGTCACTGGGGCTCTGGGCTGAAGCTCCAGTCCTGGCGCTGAGGACCTACAACTCTCTGGGCACCCCACCCCACCATGAAAGTCCCTCCAGGATGCCACTCACTCCTGGGAGCGGGGCAACCTGTTCTACGTTTCTGCCTTTCCTATCAGTCTCAGTGTGATTTCTTCGGTGATCCTTGGTTATAGATTCCTCTTAGTTTAACCCAAAGTTGGTTTTTCAAGATGATTGTTCCCAAGTTAAGTATTCATCCACTTTGGTTCTGGGAGGTGGGAGTTGTAACATTCGTCTACTCTGTCGCCATCTTCTGGACCCCGAAATCCACTTTTTAAGCTAGTACAGCTATGCTCCAGCTGCCATTAGTGTTAAATCTCAATTCCAGGTGTCACCTTCACTAGAAAATTGTTCTTGGCCAAAACAGGAGCCATCTTGCTGAGGAGGCTCTGCTGCTGCCCTCCTGCCTGTGAAGACCTCATCTAATGACATAGGGTTACAGTCAACTGCCTTTTTGGTTAACACTTGCTGAATTTTGTGAGATCAGCTGAGGCTCATTCTTGTTTCCTTGTCTTTCAAGCCAGTCCTGCTTCCTCCACACTCTTTCTCCAGAGAGCACTCCCCTAATAAATCAAGAATCCTCAGGCTCTATTTTTGGAGAACCTAACCCAATACAGCCTCTGCCTAATTAGATAGGTGAGATTGATGAGAATAGTAATGGTTACTTTGGATTTTCTTGCTCAACCTCTATTCCTTTATTCTAGTTTGCCATCTTGTATAAAGTCTGGAAAACTAAAAGTGACATTACCCAGACTGTCTTGCAACCATAGTTCTGGATTCAGATTATATTCTGCCAGCTAAATGTATTCACCAAAATATAAAAAACTGAACCAAAGCAGAAACCATATTTCTCCCCCTTGGGAATAGTTTTCTGATGGTTTTTGGTGAGGTGAGGATTTTCTGCAGTAGTGATTCAATTTCTGGTTACAAGCTCTGATGGTGTTAAGAAGTAATTGATTCTGGTGACAGACGTTTTTCTGATGTTGGCTTCCAAGATCACTGTATTTGAGCAGCCAACACAGTGCATTCTTGAACTCAGGACTACGAGTGGCAACCTCAGGGGTGGTACTTCTCTCAAGTTGATCCTATAAGAATGTGGGAGTCAGTCTGAAGTTCAGCTGACAGCCTACTCTTTTATGCATTGCAAAGATTTTTTAGGTGCCCAATTTCCTGTAATGCTCTAAAAAGGTAGTGATTTTTGTATCCTACCTTGAACCCTGGCTGATCAAAGGAAGATTCTTTTGCTGCAAGAACCCCAGTAGAAGAACCCAATTAAAGAGAAAGCATGGCTTGATCTTTGGTCATGCAGAGGATAAAGCATCTACTTGGAATGCTGAGGTTGCTGGTTCAAAACCCTAGGCTTGCCTGGTCAAGGCACATATGAGAAGCAACTACTACTATGAGTTGATGCTTCCAGATCCTCTCCTCTTCTCTCTCTACTCTCTTTCTAAAATCAGTAAATAAAAGTCTTTATTTAAAAAGAGAGAAGCTTACATATCCATTTTTTTGGCAAAATAACTAAGCCCCTTAAGCACTAGTTCTTTGTTTCTTTCCTAATTACTTATCAACCTACCTATAGCCTCCATTTGAGAAGTCTTGGCCTTTTAGTCTATATCACCCTTCAGTTCTTTTACTCACAGCTAACCAACAAACTCTCCATGACAAAATTCCAAAATGTCAGAAAATCTGGGGCATGTATCTTGTTTTAAATAGCTGTGGCCAGACAGGTGGTGTCACATGGCTAGAGTTGCTCCTTCCAAGAAGTGGCAAGTTCTCTAAAAGGAAATGATGGAGAGCTCTAGAACACAGGTTTAGAAGATCAAGTCCTCTATTTCTCTGGGCTCACACTTCTAATTGGAGGAATTTCTGGTAGAGTAAAACTATAAACTATTGATGTAGGGGGTGTATTAGTTTGTTAGGTCTGCCATAACAAAGAAGCTTAAACAACATACATTTATTTCTCACAGGTTTGAAGGCTGGATGTCCAAGATCATGGTGCCAGCAGGTTGGGTTTCTTCCAAAGCCTCTCTCCTTGGCATGCAGACAGCCACCCTCTATTCTTCTATGCCCTTACATGGCCTAGTATCTCTTTGTGTATCCAAATTTACTCTTCGTAGAAAGACTCAGGTAAGATTTGATTAGGACCCACCCCAATGCCCTCATTCTAATTTAACTGACACATCAAAGGTCCTTTATTGAAATTAAATCACATTCTGAGATAAGGTTAGGATTTCAAAATATGAGTTTTCAGTGTGGGACACAATTTAGCCCATAACAGGAGGTGTCCTTGAGTGTAGTTTCTATATGCCAGAAAATGACCATTCAGAAGTTGCTCTTTAAGTGAAGTATTGACACAGGTTACAACATAGATGACCCTGGAAAACAGTATGCAAAGTAAAAAAAGCCAGACACAAAGGACACGTATTATATAATTCTATTTATATGAAATATCCAGAATAAACAAATTCATAGAAACAGAAAGTAGGCTAGAGATTACCTGGAGGTGGGATGGGAAGAAATGTGGTAACTGCTACTGAATGTGAGGTTTCTTTTGGGGGAGGTAAAAGTGGTCCCAAATTATTGTGGTGATGGCTGCACAACTCTATGAAAATATTTAAAATCACTGAATTTCACAATTTAAATAGATTAATTTTGTGGTATGTGAATTACAGTTCAATAAAGCTGTTTAAAAAGATAATTTTAAGAGGAAATGAAGAAAATACTCATTATTAGAAATATTTTTACTTTAAACAAGTAATATGTAATTTATCAAGTTCTAAATTAAATGCCATAGTTAAACTTTAGGTTTTTAAATTTAGATTCAGATTTTATTAGCCTAGTGGTAAGTGTAATAAACTAATGGTCACTTGAAATTAGCTTTTGACTAACTTCAGATCTCATTCACATACCTATGTAATTAATCATCTCTAAACATTTAAAACTGTATTTACAACTTTAACATTTCATTTCATTCATAAGTACTTTAAATGTTGAATTTAATGCCTTCCTAAATCCTCAAATAATAATCATAAATTCAATATGATGAGTATAAATTTCTCAGCGTTCTGAAACTGTCTATGAACTCATAAGATTTAACTAAAACTTAAGAAGTCTAAATCATAAAGGCATTATGCAAAAAATAAACATAAAAACAAAAACTCATAGACACAGATAACAGCATGGTGATTACCAGAGGGGAAAGGGAGTGGGGGATGTATTGATAGAAAGGGTAAAGTGGGAATAAATGGTGATAGAAGGAGACTTGACTTAGACTGGTAAACACGCAATCCAATATACAAATGATATACTATAGAACTGTACACCTGAAACCTATATAATTTAATTAACCAATGTCACCCCAATAAATTCAATTTAAAAAGTCTAAATCAATTATTCAGTTTTGCATTTTAAATTTTAATTGAGGTTATCATTCTAAGATACCAAACATTACTTAAACATTATAAGTATATAAGGTACCAACTATACACAGGATCATTTTAATATTAGTTTTAATTCTTTTACATTTTTAAATTCTTAACTGTAAAACATCTTGTAGTTAAAACATGTATACACACTGAAAAGGCCAGGTAGTGTTCCAGTAAACTGAGATTAATTAGAGCAGAGGTTTTGGCAGGTCCCGAGACCTAGAAATACAGATAATCCTGAATGATTCATCTCTGTTCCAATTATCCTTTTCTAGTCACTTTGTCTTGGGTTACAAAAATTGAAGCAAGGTGTTGGATTCAAGTTACATATATTACCTATCTACTCACAAAAATCTGGAGATTTTCCCTGTCACAGCGACAGTGAACTGCCCAGAGACCAGATGACATGCTCTGAGGTGCTGAGAGGAGGCAACAGCCCTGGTCAGCAGACTGAAGGACTGAAGCCCCATCCCTAACCTTACTCAGATATTTATTAGCCAGTGCAAGTAATTCAAAGAAGCAGACAGCAGAAGTTTTCAGGGGTGAAGTAAAGGACAAGGAACATGCTGACTTTTAATCTCTGTTATGAGGGCCTAAGCATTTCTTATTACTGAATCTTATCTTGCCGTTTTGCTGTTTCCAATACAGAGTCAGAGAGGCCCCTGGACTTTCATCTGCTCAAGGCTTTCACCCTAGGGCGCCTCGCTGTCTCTAATTGTTTTTCTAACTCTGCATGTCTTTATAGCATATTCCTACATATCCCCCTTTTTTGTTTCAGTAAAGATTAACAGAGAGTAAGATAGTTAGGTGGTTGCAGTTGAAGGTCAAGGGCAAGCATAAGAAAAAAAGGTTTTTAGGGGATACAAGCATGCCTATATTTTGCAAAAGTTATTTAGCATGCCTGGCTAGATGTTTCAAAGTGTCCCAGGTGATGTCAGGTGCTCCCTGAGTGCTTGGGAGTGAGGTAGGTGTCCACCTTTTTTTTTCCTTTGGTCCATTCCTGGAGGTGGATTCACTATCAGCTTTTGGATCTCTGGAACTGGGTTGCTTTCTAGGGGCTGGTGCTAACTTGTGATAAGGCTTCATGTTCCTCACTCAGAAGAAAATATTGGGCCCCTTGCATTACAAAAAAGTGTCAAGTTGGGTTTTGGAGGCTCTTCAGAAGTCAGGGACCAAGGCACGTGCCCGGTGTACCTGCCATTAAATCCACCTCTGTCCTCACTAGTATTCAAAGAGGACCTGTTGATGACAAAATTGGAACTTGCCCTCCCCTTCAGGTTAGTAATTCAACTGGATTCTGCCACTCAGGGACAGCTAATATATCCCGGTACAACATGAGAGGCTTAGGCCATTGCTTGGCTGGTGTAAAATGCCTCTTGGCTGCAGTGAGTCTAGATGAGGAAATGTTAAAAAAAATTAAGAGTAAAAAGAGCCTTATACAATTATCTTTTGGGTTGAGTTTCTCCTCCTGACTCTCCCTTTTTCATTTGTGTAGCTGGGGCTTAAAAAGGCCATTGGCTCCTTCTGTAATACCTGTAAGTTTGGGTGAATTTCTCAAGCTCCTGAGGCCCCTAAGAATATCCTTTTTATTTTCCTTTCAGAACAATCCTATTTCTAAACTCCTTCCTTTCTCTTTTTCTTACCTTTGTCTACTTTCTCAGTTCCTTCTTTTTTTTCTCTGCACAAACCTTTTACAACCTGCACAAACCTTTTGAAACTTACACAAACCTTCTACAACTTACACAAACTTTCTTATCTATTCAGAAATAACTAGCTTTCAGAACTTATTTACTTTCTTTTTTCCTTTTCCTTTCAAAAGTACCTCCATACCTTATACCTTCTATCATTAAAACCATACAGTTTCTTTCTAATTAATCAGAATTCTCAACTTCTAAAACCCTTAACTTTCAGTGACAACTAAGTCAGTAATTAGCAATTTTAGATTGATACTTTTATAAACATATTATATGACATTCAGAAACAAGTTATTTCATTGGCAAACAAACTCATATTTTAGAGGCATAACGGAGATAACAGGAACCTTTTGTAAACCTAGGGAAAACAAACATTTTTTGTTAAGAACTTCAAAAGACATTAATAAAATTTAAACTATTAGTAATATAAAATGCTTTTCTAGACCACCTGGTTAAAAAAATTGGCATAACTTTATATATTACATTATTATTAATAATTACAGAGAATTTGTCTTTGGCAGCCTTCCAGGATGACTGAAAAGAAGTGAGGGGACGGGCCACTGAGCCGCTTGAATTTTAAAAGTGTCCCTCTTTTTTTTCTCTTTACATTGAGGTCCTGGCATGACCTCTCCCATTTTCATAGCCTGCCTTGAGTTTAAGGGCACCCTGGATTCAAACCTAACATTCTAGCCTTTTCTTAAGGGGATGATGAAGGTCTCTTCTTCTGTAGCCAGTTTCTGCTTGTTAGGGTTGGTGAAATATCTAGTGGTGGGGCTGGCCTGAGGTTCAGGCTAGGTGGTGAGAACAGTTTTTATAAGCCCTTTCCAATCCCAAGGGTCACTTCATATTCTGTCCTGTTTGCTTCAACTATCCCTTTGGTAAAAGTGCTTTCCCAATATTCAAAGTTTAATCTTCCCTCCTTTGGATACCAAGGGTATTGTTGTTGGATCATGAGCAAGAGGGCAGTTAAATTCTGATCTGACACCTTGCAGCTCTGAGTCCCTGTAGCTATAACTTGAGGCTCTGCTGCTCAGGGGAAAGGGAGTTCCTCAGGATGAATGTAAAGGGAAATCCCTGACCTGATTTCTAAAAGTGACCTCACCGCAAGCATTAAAGGGCTATTCCCCTGCTGCTTCTGTCCCTTACCAAATGGGATGAGTGGACATCCTTTTCCTTTGCCAGGCTTTGGGAGGTCATTTCTTCTGGTTCCTCATGTGAGGAACCAACTTATCACTGCAACAATGAACAACTCAAAGTAGCAAGCCTTACCTTTGGTTCCCAATCCTCACATAGGGCACCACTTATCACAGCAACAACGAAGTAACCGCAGACCAGATGACATGCTCTGAGGGTCTGAGGGGAGACAACATCCCTGGTCAGCAGACTCAAGGACTCAAGTCCCATCCCCAGCCTTACTAAGATATTAGCCAGTACAAATAATTCAAAGAAGCAGACAGCAGAAGTTTTCAGGGGATCAAGTAAAGGACAAGGAATATGCTGACTTTTAATCTGTATTCTGAGAGCCTAAATATTTCTTGTTACCGAATCTTATCCTGCTGTTTTTCTGTTTCCAATAAAAGGTCAGAGAGGCCCCTGGATTCTCATCCACTCAGCGCTTTCACCCTAGGATACCTTGCTGTCTCTAATAGTTATCCTAACTCTGCATGTCTTCATAGCATATTTCTACATCTCTCCAGGTGAATCATTTGATTGCATTTTGCATTTTTAGATTCTTAGGATAGATATGTTTTTTTAAGTTTAACATTTAAAACTTATTTGCACTTGATAGAATATTATACTCTTTAAAATGCATATAGCTATATAAAATGATTTCTACTTGGGTTTTGGACGTCTTACATGTGATTTTCTCTGACTTATACTCACAATTTTTGAGGTCACTGTATTAACGTTGCATTAATCTTGTTTGCGGAAAGTTTGCATTTTTCTCAGCTTATCCATGCAGTAGGCTGAGGAGAATGTTTTGCCAGGTGCTGTGCTAAGTTCGCAGGCTGTAAGAATGAATAAAACCATTTGTTAAAACTTATGGGAGTTTAGACTCACAGATGGGGAGACATAAATTAATAGAAAATCATTGTAAGTACTTGTCTGTTCCCTTTGAAAAGAAGGGCAAGGGCTTTTATTGTCTTATTCTTTGCTGTTATCACTAGCACCTAATACATAGGAGCAGTCAGTATTTGTTAAGTAAATGAATGTACCAAAATAAAGTTATACAGAGGGAGTTATGGGAGCCCGCAAAGAGACATCTTCCTAGTTTTACGTGTGGAGGTTTGGCTGGAGGGTAAGGTGAGGGTGTCTCTTCAGAGGTATCATAAAAATATCCTTGAAAATGAGATATGAGCTGACTGCTGGGAGATAAAGAAAATTAGGTGTAAATGGGGTAAGGCGTTACTCAGAAATTCCTCTATGATTTTGAATTTCAGTTAGTTCAGTGATGCCAAGGGATCAGTCTGTAGAGATATGCAGCAAAAATATTTGAAGATCCTTGTAGACTGCAGTAATTATTTATTTACATTCTAGTATCTATAAGAATATGCTGGTTTCTTTTTAACTTGTCTGTCTACTCCTACTACACTGGACCACATCTGTCTGCTACCCAGAAACTCAGCATAATGGTGGGGATAGAGTATCTTCGTTCCATGAATGAATGGATGGATGAAATAAAGAGTAACAGTAGGGTGAGCATTGTGCAATGATAGTCTTCTGGATGGTAGGATGTCAGGAATGTAGTCTACAACTAGACTGGGCAGGGTGCTAGCTAATCAACGGCTTAAAAAATGGTGTTTGGTAAGCGTCTCATCTCAGAAATAATACCAGAGACGTGAATGTGGAGGGTTTCAAAGTGCTTTCCTAGAGGAAAAGTGAAGAAACACAAATATAAGCGCTCCAGAATTGATCAGGATTTGTAATTCCAGGTCCCAATGAACAAGAAAGGAGAGAACCTAGCTGGTCAGAAGATCCCAGACATTGAGAAACAGGAACAGACTGTGAGGTCGCCCTCCATGGCCAGGCTCAACAAATAAGCGATACCGAAGCGCAGAGTAGGTGCCAGTAAGGCCCAAGTGGAAAGCAGAGCGTGTCTCAGGGAATACCCGGCTGCCATGAGCGCTGAACACCGCTAGGTACTCCAGACTCCAGGAGGCCCGGGGCCGCCCAGCCTGCACAGGGGCGTGGGGACCGCGGCGTGAGGATCGGAACGTGGCAGACCGGCGTCCGGGGCCGACCGGACGCAGTTCTCAGTAGCACCAGCGAGCGCCGGCCAGGCGGCGTAGTGCCCCTCTCCACTAAGGGGTTGACCTAGCTATGGAGAGAAAAGGCGGGGCCCTGCTTGTTCCCTTCCACGACCTTCCTCCAGTTGGACGATCGCAAGCTGCTGTCCGGACTTCCGGCGTCTCTCTTCAGCCGAGTGGGTAGCCCCTGCGTCCGGGTCCCGAAAGGCCAGCCGCCCGCCACGAATTTCCCTCCTGGGAGGAGCTCACCCCTGTTCCCAGCAAGGGGAGCTCGGGAAAACGCTCCGGCCTCCACCACTACTTCCGGGAGACTCCACGAAAGCCGGCCGTCCTTGAATGGCCTCCGTCTCTTCTCTGATTGGCTAACTTCTCTGTGACGGAGCTCCCCTAACCGGTTATTGGTACAGACGCCGCGTTGGTCACCTGCCTCCCTGTAGGAATCTAGGTCGCTAAGGGAAGCGTTACTCTCCGCTCGGTTGGGAAGAGGTTGGTTTGAACTCTTGAGCCCAGTTTGTTGTCGTGGGGACTGGCCCAGTCGCGAGCCCAGATCGCTTTGGCCAGGGAAGGAACCAGTAGTCTGACGGAGGGCGTGGGTTGGCAAGGAAGTGCAGGGTTAGAAGTGACCGGGGGACCCCTAACTGGCGACGTCCAAGTGCGGACGCGGTAGGGAGGCCTTTGAGAAGAGGGGGTTGGGCTCCCGGGAGCAGGGACAGTGCAGGAGGAGAGGCTCGGGTCCTGTGGTGAGGCCAAGGGCCCTGGGGGGGAGCTCTCCGTGATCTCATTGTTTGGGGACTTGATTTTCTAGGCGAGCAGCGAACAAAACCCACTGGAGCTTTGCAGTGGAGTTGGGGGACTAACTTACCGAGTAATTTAGTGCTCTCTTTTATTGCATTCAGATGGGTGGCTCTCCAAAAAAAGCACAAAAACCATTGAAGGATGGATACCCTTGCATATATTAAAAGCATGTTGAAAGGAAAATAAGGTATTCACTTTGATTTAATTGTGGTTACACAAGAGAATTGCCTTTGAGGGGAAACTCTTAAGTTTTAATACTGAGGTAGCTTGATTTTTATGATAGGGTTCAAATTCTTAAATTGTTTAATACAAAAATCATATTAACTGCTGTACCTATGAAATACACTCTTTACTAATGGTGATCTGGTCCTATTCTGAAAAGAAAAGTCTTGAGTCTTTAGTAGTGTTAATTTGCATTTGATTGGATAGTTCTACTAAATCTTTCCTTTAAAATGAGATAATCAGTAAAATCCTTGGATTTGCAATTTAATGTTAGAAAATGCATGGGATTGGATTGTTGCTTATTCATACAATAGCTTAAACTTGTAGGCTAATTTCACTTTATATTTCAAGTTGTGTGCTTATTAACACAGTTGCCTCACTGGCCACCTAGTCATGTGATAGTTCAGCCTCTATTAAGTTGTGTGCTGTATTATGTACCAGAAACTGTTAAGGAATAGTTTATTTCATTCACATAAATAAAGATTGATCTGGCCTTATGCTGGAAAATTCTGACCAAGTCTTAGGGATGAGATCTGGGCATCTGTATTTTTTTAAGTTTTCTCAAGTGAGTTTGATGTGCACTCCCAGTTGACAACTGTTGCTTTGCTGACCTACTAAATAGATGTGTTTAAGAAATTCTAAAATATTTGTGACACAGATTCTTTCCTTGATTTCTTTAAAAGTAAGCTCCTCACCAATGACATCTAAGTATTCCCAAAGAGAGTGTTAGCCTAGGCATTATCAGGAAGTTTCACCAGCAATCAGCAAACTCTGCCACTAACCATTCTAGATTTAGGGATAAGGTTTGGGATGAGGAACCACAAAGTGCTCTGATGCACTTTAACAAACCTCAGAGCCATACAATGGATATTTCTTTTTGTTGTTGAGTTTAAGGAGACAGTAACCCCAAGTCTATTCAATAGATACAGTAGGCAAAATTATCTTTACATCAACAAAGTACAGTTGGGTCAGGGGTCGGCATTTTATTACATTTATGAGCTTTATTTTGGGAGGAATATCCTTGCTAGTAATAACTGTAAATAATACCCTTCCAATAGCTATTTGTTTATCAAATAAATTCAAGCTTAAAAATTTTAGGCTAACATGAAGTACCCAGATATTTGAAACATTAATGAGGGCTTTTAGACCAACTTTACTGGAGAATCAAAGGGTAAAAAATGAGATAATAACTTTGGTATTCAGGGATGAAAAATGTATGGTGAAACCAAATCTCATCTGACTTAAATAATGATGGCTTTAGGTCCAATTATATTCTAACTCCTAGAAGCTGTTTTTCATTTTATATGTAAGTTCTTTACCGCAAGATTTGGCACACAAGGCCCTGGCTGATTGGCTCAGTGGATAAAGCATGAGACCAGCGTATAGACATCCCAGTTAATTTGAACATCAACCCCAGATGGGTTGCGAGGTAGATCCTGGTTGGAGGCACATGTGGGAGTCTGTCTCTCTATCTTCCTTCCTCTCACTTAAAAAAAATAAAAAAAAATTTGGCACATGAAATATTTGAGTATGGGTTAACATTTTTTTTTTTTAATTCAGAGGAGGGGAGGCAAAGACAGAGTCCTGCTTGTGCCTCCACAGGGACCCATCCGCAAGCCCATTAGGGGGTGATGCTCTATTCATCTGGGGGTTGCTCCATTGCTCAGCAACCAAGCTCTTCTTAGTGCCTGAGGCGGAGGCCATGGAACCATCCTCAGCGCCTGGGGCCAACTCGCTCCAGTCGAGCCATGGCTGCAGGAGGGGAAGAGAGAGAGAAAAAGTAGCAAGAGGGGGGAGGGGTAAAGAAGCAGATGGGTGCTTCTCCTGTATGCCTGACTGGGAATCGAACCCAGGCCATCCACATATTCACATGCTGAACTAACACTCTACCACTTTGCCAGAGCCACAATCAAAATTTAAAAATAAAAATAAACTATAAATTAAAAACATGAAGCCATGTGTAGTCCGTAACTAATGCCTTGAACTTTATATATGTTGTTTGAACAGAAGACCAGGAATCTCGGTATGAATCAGTCTAGATCTAGAGCAGATGATGGTGGTGAAGAAAGCTCATTTCAAGAGCATGATCATCGTGAAAATGAGAGAAGGTGGCATGAAGAGCGTCTCCACAGAGAGGAAGCTTATTATCAGTTTATTAATGAACTCAATGATGAAGATTACCGGCTAATGAGAGACCATAACCTTTTAGGCACCCCTGGTAAGAGATGGGTACAAGAGAAGACACCTTTTTTTCATCATCATAAGGAGAAATTTGAAAATAAGGAGTTTTTTCCCCCTCCTTCCCTATCCCAAAATATAGTGTACTATTTCTGTGAACTTAAGAACTTTTTAATATAACAAAATAGAAAATCACTGGCTTACTTAAGTAAGTAAGGCTATTATACATGGATCACTGTTATAAGAATGCCAAACTAACAGGCAGGTTAATGTACATAATAGTGTCAAATATTTACATAGATGGCCCTATTTTTCTTAAGTATTATTTATATAAATATAATTGCACTCGTTGTGTGTCCACCCCCCCCACCACCCAATTGCTTATCCATGGTTTCTCATTCCAAGCTTTCAGTTTCCCAAGGTAATATATTTCATGCCATTCTGAGTACCATGTGAAATCTTGCACAGTCCTGCCTTAGACGTGAATCACCCCTTTGTCCATCATATCATGCTCCCTGGACAATTTGCCCATTAGTCACTTAGTAGCTATCTCAGTTATCAGATCAGCTGTGGTAGTATTATAGTACTTGTGTTCAGGTAATCCTTATTTGACTTGATGGTCCCAAAGCCATTCACAAACTTTAATTACAGTACAACATATTGTTATAATTGTTTCATTTTGTCATCATTGTTGATCTTTTACTGTGCCTAATTTATAAGTTAAACTTTATCATAGGTATGTATGTATAGGAAAAAACATAGTATATATACACTGGGGGTCTTGGAATGTATACCCCATAGATAAGGGGGGACTACTGTATTTAAAACCCAGTTGTAACTCATTTGAGGTATTATAATTAATTAGCTGAATTAATAATAGCCAGAAGGTCCAATGTGCTCTAAAATTTTTTTTACATATTTATTTTACAAATGAACTCATTTAAACATGAATATTTGTTATATATTTAGTGCATATTTGCACATTGTATATTGTATATTGATGACCCATATAATGAACTATTGAGGTAAAATTCAAATAAAGATTTGAAGTTTTCTCTAGAAATACTCCCATCTTAATTTATTTTTAATTCTGACAAAAAAAAATGCATTGAATTATAGCTTATGGGCTCCTAAGTCCATCAACTGAGAGTACTTTATTAACTGTTCAAATTAAGCCTTAATTTGAATAAAAAATTAATAAATGAAATACAACCAAAGGGATATACATTTGCATTATTTAAATATTTTTAACTGTATTTTACAGAACATAACAATAGAATGTGTTCTACAACTAAAAATTAGTATTACCTTTCATGAGTTATAATAAAACTTAGTAATTTAAAGTTATTAATTTTAGTGAATAATTTTTCATTGTTTTAGGAGAAATAACATCAGAAGAATTACAGCAGCGGTTAGATGGGGCCAAGGAACAGCTAGCGTTTCAGCCTGACTCGAGAAATGAGACAAATCCCAGAGGTACTGTGGACTCCTTTCCATAAGGAATAAGTATGATTAGAGTAGTTGCAGAAATGAAATTACTGGGTCTTGTATAATATGTTTGTTTTTACTGTTTTACAGTTTTGATGTGCTACTCAAATAGTATTTATGTATTATCTGCAAAGCAGTGTGATTAGACAATGCAAGATAGGGTTGAATACGGAGTTATACACACAGATGGATTTCAGCTTGTATATATGAAATAGTATACAATTAAGTTAAATACAAGCCTAATTCTTTTTAATTTTATTTATTTATTTATTTTTATTTTTTACAGAGACAGAGAGTGAGTCAGAGAGAGGGATAGACAGGGACAGACGGACAGGAAGGGAGAGAGATGAGAAGCATCAATCATTAGTTTTCCATTGCGCATTGCAACACCTTAGTTGTTCATTGATTGCTTTCTCATATGTGCCTTGACTGCGGGCCTTCAGCAGACCAACTAACCCCTTGCTGGAGCCAGCAACCTTGGGTTCAAGCTGGTGAGCTTTTGCTCAAACCAGATGAGCCTGCGCTCAAGCTGGTGACTTCGGGGTCTCGAACCTGGGTCCTCTGCATCCCAGTCTGATGCTCTATCCACTGTGCCATCGCCTGGTCAGGCACAAGCCTAATTCTTTTTAATCTTAGAGTGTATACACTACATTTATAAAAGTAATGTAACTAAACTAGCTTCTAAAAATTTATGCAAAGCAATACAGAAAGACTTGGTCAGGAAACCTGTTTTTTCTTGTTTTGTTATTTTTGTATGTGCTTCATCATCTTATTGAACAAACACTAAGTCATAATATAAAAAGTTCTGGTGAAAAACAAAGTGCTTGTGAAAAGAATTCAAACTAGATAAGAAGTCTATAAAGTTAAAAGTAAAGCCAACTTTATTTATTTAGCGGGAGAGAAAGCGAGCAAGAAAGAGACAGAGACAAGAAGGGAGAGAGATGAGAAGTATCAACTCATAGTTGTGGCACTTTAGTTGTTCTCATATGTGCCTTGACTGGGGGGCTCTAGCTGAGCCAGTGACCCCTTGCTCTAGCCAGTGACCCCGCACTCAAGCTGGTGAACCTGTGCTCAGGCTGGCGACCTTGGGGTTTCTAATCTGGGACCTCAGCATCACAGGTCAAGGCTCTGTCCGCTTGTGTCACCACCAGTCAGGCTAAAGCCAACTTTAATGTCTTTCTTACCAGTTCCACTTTTTTCCACAGAGGTATTCATTACTAGTAGTTTCAAGAGCATTATATTAATTAGGGCAAAGACTATTCATAACCAAAAGATACGATTCTGGCTGGTTAGCTCAATCAGAGAGCGTCATCCCAAAACACCAATGTTATAGGTTCAATCCCTGGTCAGGGCACATACAGGAAGTAACTAATGAACTCACAACTAAGTAGAACAACAAATGAATGCCTTTCTCTCTCTCTCTCTCTCTCTCTCTCTCTCTCTCTCGCTTTCTCTCTTTCTCTGCCCCCAACCAATCTCTCTAAAATCAATCGATAAAAACCAAGTGCAGTAGCTCAATAAGATAAAAGTTTATTTTTCTTTCATATTAATAGGCCAGGTAGATAAGCAAATTTTGCTCCATAAATCCTCCTGGGACCCAGACACCCAGCAGTTTCTACAACTGTGCTATCCACATATGACTATTTAAATTCTTTTTTTTTTTTTTTTTTTTTTTTTGTGACAGAGACAGAGAGAGGGACAGATAGGACAGATAGACAGGAAGGGAGCGAGATGAGAAACATCAATTCTTTGTTGCAGCACCTTAGTTATTCATTGATTGCTCCCTCATATGTCCCTTGACCAGTAGGCTACAGCAGAGTGCCCCCTTGCTCAAGCCAGCAACCTTGGGTTCAAGCTGGTGAGCTGTGCTTAAACCAGATGAGCCCGCGCTCAAGCTGGCGACTTCAGGGTTTCGAACCTGGGTCCTCTGTGTCCCAGTCCAACACTCTACCCACTATGCCACTGCCTGGTCAGGCTTGACTATTTAAGTTCAAATGAAATAAAATAAAAAATAGTGCCTCAGTCATGTTTTTATACATATTAGCCACATTCAAGAGTTTAATAGTCACATGTGGCTAGTGGCTTCTGCATTGGACAGGATAGATATAGAACATCTCCACTGTGACACAAAAATTTATTGGATATGGCTAATCTAGAGTACTGTTTGCATGATCAAGGTAAGTTACAGCCACATGTAGGTTCTAGCTGGCATAAAGGAGATGCAGGTACCAGCCTGAAAGTGAGATACATCACTTCCACTCCCATTGCATTGATGAGAACTTAGTCATATGACCACACCTAAATGCTAGGCTGTCCACATGACCATTACTTTACAATGGAAGAAGGCTAGGATAGGTTTTGTTAGATAAATAGTGAACTCTTGGACACACACCCTTATCACTATATTCTAGTAATTAAAGAAGGAAGTAGCATTTAGAGTGATTAGTGTTTACTTGCCTTATACTCATGTCTTTTTCCAAATTAAAATGGAAATTGGGTATTAACCCTTATTCTACTTTATGTTTAGATAAGTAAACAGTACTACCATATTGATAAAACTGGTAATACCAGTCCTTTGTTTTCATTGAAAATATACTTAACCACATGTAAAATAGCTTATATCTTTAGAATATGGTTGAAGTACTTTTTTTTATGACACTGGCAGCTGATTAACAGCTTTAAGTCAACATTTAAAAAAGCTTTTTATGAGAGATTGCAGTCATGGATGAAGCAAAGGCAATCTCATATCTGTTTTTTAGTAGAACAAACTTTAAGTTAAAGTCTATATAGTAATGTGCGTTAGAATGTTTTTCATTCAGTTTTGCACTTTGCACAACCTACTGGTTAAAATTGGAAAACTTAATCTTTTCCATAGTAGCAGTATCAGAGTCAAAGAAGTTTATTAGGGACAAATTTATTTCTAAATTGATTCATTTAACAATATTAGTTGATGGTATGATTTGTACCAAATACTGTTGTAGAGGGGATTTAACAGTGAATAAGACAAAAGCTTTAGTCTTCATGGAGCTTTTGTTCTAAATGAACAGACAATGCATTTGTTATATTATGTATAATGGCTAACATTTATTGAGTGCTTCCTGAGTGCCAGGTATTGTACTATTCATTTAATATACAATAGCTTATTTTTTATCATGTTAATTCTATGATATTTATACTACTATCTCAGATTTACAGATAAGGATACAGCTATAGAGAACTTAAAAAAATGCCTAAAGTTTACCAGTTTTACATAAAGATGGTAATGTAGTTCTGATGTCGTATTCAGAAAGCCAGATTTCTTTAGCTGTACATTTTTGGCAGACCCTGAGAAATAGGATAAAATTCCCAAGGTTACAAAAATACTTAGTTGTAAAAACATTGATTGAGTTACTTTTACTAGAAGGCTTCCACAAGTTTAAGATTAATTATATTATATATAAATTTTACCATTATATTTTATTGATATTGCCATATGAACAAAGCAATCTAAATTTAAAATTTTTATATGGGAAATAGTTCTAATTTGCCTTCATGTTTGCCAATAACAGGCATATAGAAAGCAAGAATGAGGATTTCTTCACAGTGCTGTATAGAGTTTAAAGTTTTATAATGCATAAGTGTATTATAATATGCTTATAGTGTATACCTTTCTTTTAGAAAGTTGTTTTTTTGCCAGTTTTTATTCATTAAAATGCACAGATTTCTTAAATATAATTTAATAAGTTTATCTTACAAGTTTTCAATAAAAAACTAAGGATGGAGTTTAGGAATTGATATTAATTTGATTTGGTTTGCTTTCCAGACTCAGAAGTCCCTAGAGAAAGTTCAAATGATGATTCTCTGCTAGAATGGCTGAATACCCTTCATCGCACAGGCAGTGCAATTCAAAGTGGACAAAATGGGAACCAAACTTGGAGAGCTGTGAGTCGAACAAACCCAAATAGTGGCGAGTTTCGGTTTAGTCTGGAAATCCACATCAATCAAGAGAATAGAGGATTTGAAACTCGTGATGAAGATTACACAGGCATTCCACTTTCAGATATTAGCAGTGATCGTACTATAAATAGACAGCAAAGAACAAGTAGTCCTGTGGCTATGCGAACAAGAAGCCAGACCTCAGTGGATTTCAGTGGTGGTAGTTCCAACATTTCAAGGACTAGGCTTAGCTCAAGGAGGCAGAATTCAATGGGAGGATCTGTCTTAACATCAGGAAGAATAAGAAATAGAACTAGGAGAGCAGCTGGCAGTCCTAGAACTAGTGCTCCACATGCTAATCTCAGTAGTCACACAAACCAGTCAGGTGCTAGTGAACTCAG
Source organism: Saccopteryx bilineata (assembly GCF_036850765.1). Classification (NCBI taxonomy): domain Eukaryota; kingdom Metazoa; phylum Chordata; class Mammalia; order Chiroptera; family Emballonuridae; genus Saccopteryx; species Saccopteryx bilineata. Next base: position 164,291,718 of record NC_089491.1, on the reverse strand, counting down.
GCAAAGGGAGGGGCAGCGATTTGGAGCAGCACATATTTGGGAAAATGGGGCTAGAACTAATGTTACAGTGAGGAATACAAACCAAAGATTAGAGCCAATAAGATTACAGTCTACTATCAGTAGCCGAAGCCGTTCACCAGTTCAGAGACAGAGCAGCACCGTTTATCATAATTCACAAAGGGAAGGTAGACCTTCACGACAAACCATTAGAATGTCTGTTAGGAGGAGAGGTATACCTCGTGTCTTTTTAGAACATGACAGACCACACAGAGGTACAGCATATAACCCATTTTCTAACTCAAGACTTGTGTCAAGAATAACAGTAGAAGAAGGAGAAGAATCTAACAGATCCTCAACTGCTGCACGACATACAACAATCACACTGAACCTTCAAGTGAGAAGGATTCGTCCTGGAGAGAACAGAGATCAGGATAGTATTGCAAATAGAACTCGATCTAGAACAGGGCTAGCAGAAAATACAGTCAGTATCGAGAGCAACAGCAGGGGCTTTCACCAAACTATTTCTAGTTTAGAGCGACCAGGTATTCGAACCTATGTTAGTACGACAACTGTTCCTCTTCTTAGGATATCTGAGAATGAGCTTGTTGAACCATCCTCATTGGCTCTTCGGTCAGTTTTAAGGCAGATCATGCTTGGATTTGGAGACCTGAGTTCTCTAATGGAGGCCGAATCTGAGTCAGAGATTCAGAGAAACGGCCAGCATTTACCAGAGATGCACTCAGAACTGAATAATGTAGATTCAGGGAATGACATTAGCCAGCACCATGAAGATTCCTCTCAGGACAGGCGGGACCAAGAAGACAGCACTGAAATGGGTGATGAAAACGAGACCACCCAGCCTCATACCCAAAACAGTGATAGTAGAGGTGATGGGCAATTGCAAACTTCAAATAATGTAGTGGAAACTGTAACACTATCTATCTTTCGCCTTGCTCACTTCTTTTTACTAAATGAAGGTGATGATGATGATCGCATACGTGGTTTAACCAAAGAGCAGATTGACAATCTTTCTACCCGGAACTATGAACATAACGGCATTGACAGTGAGCTAGGTAAAATCTGTAGTGTTTGTATCAGTGACTATGTAACTGGAAACAAGCTCAGGCAATTACCTTGCATGCACGAATTTCACATCCATTGTATTGACCGATGGCTTTCGGAGAATTGCACTTGTCCTGTCTGTCGGCAGCCTGTCTTAGGGCTGAGTGTAGCCCACAATGAATGAGCTGAGTATTCAAGCATTCTTTTGTTGAGTTATTTGTGATGAGCTAACCCGGATGAAAAGTAACTAATTATAGTTTAAACTATTTTTGTGTGATTTTTTTAACTTGTTAAAAAGAGAACATTTATATAAAATTTAAAATGCAAATGATAAATTTTCCAAAAGTACGGAATAATGAATATCGCTAGAACCAAATAACCTTAAAATGTTTTTATTTTAGTAATTTTGTCATGCTAAGCACTTTTGTATACACTGCACAGTTCAGTACGTTAAAAAGCAATCTTTTTCTTAATAGTACAACACTTTACTTGGAATTTTAAATTCCATTGGCTTAGGACTACATACAGGCATTGATGTCTAAATAAGCCTCTCATTGCCTTTTTATTCTAATGACACTGTCTTTTTATGAAAGAGTGTTTGGCTGAATATTTGCTAAATGTGTTTAAGTTACCTGAAATATTAAAGTTAATATGTGGCATACCATATGTATATATATACAACTATATAATTTTAAGGTAAAATATTCAGTCAAAAAACTTACCAGCTTGGTTCTTATTTAAGCTTTTCAGCTAATCCTGAATATTGCACAATGTTTAATATTTACAAAATCATCTCTGGGTGGAAGTGGATTAAGATATTTAAAAATAGAGATAATTTAATGAAGCGCCTCTGACAATCTGACTTATTAGACAGCAAGCAATATATAATATTGATCAAGTCTTTATTCAGAAATGGAACCTGGACATTTTAGAACATACAGGTTATTTAACTTGAGTTCAGCTTTTTCATGTCTGTTTTGAAAATGAAAACAATTCTTTGAATTATATTAAGGTACACAGTATGCATGGATTCTCAGATTTAATTTTAGAGTCCAAAAAATGTCTATAAAGAATCAAATGCATAGGTAATGTCTTAAGTTTGCTTGGAGGCCAAAAAACTCCAAATAAAACAAAATACCCTTAAGAGAATGTAGAATTTATATAAACACAAAGTATGCATTAATGATCTATTTCTACCAATAAATATTAAAACAAAGCTGTGTATGAAGTGTTGTATTGTTCCATTGTGGTTTATTCACTCAAAAAAATATTTATTTTGTACCTACTAGGTGCCAGGTAGTGCAAGTGTTAAGAATCCAGCAGAGGACTAAAAGACAAAGTCCCTATTTTCATGGGAAAGATATTTTTGCTCTCAGAAATCAAAAATCACTTGGCAAAATGAATTACTGTTTTGACTTTTTTACATTCTCTGTAGGATTTAAATGAGACACAGAATCTCATATTTAAAATGTCAATTAAAATATTTTGTGTACAAATCTCCAAACGTGAGAATCTGTATGCTAAAAACTATAACATACTGATGAAGGAAATCAAAGAAGTGCTAAATAAAGAGAAATACTGTGTTCATAAATCGGAGCATTCAAATACAATAGTTAAATGTTAATTCATGCCTGACCAGGCGGTGGTGTAGTGGATGGAGCGTCGGACTGGGATGCGGAAGACCCAGGTTCGAGACCCCGAGGTCGCCAGCTTGAGCATGGGCTCATCTGGCTTGAGCCCAAGGTTGCTGGCTCGAGCAAGGGGTCACTCGGTCTGCTGAAGGCCCACAGTCAAGGCACATATGAGAAAGCAATCAATGAACAACTAAGGTGTCGCAACAAAAAACTGATGATTGATGCTTCTCATCTCTCTCAGTTCCTGTCTGTCTGTCCCTATCTATCTCTCTGTCCCTGTAAAAAAAACCAAAAACGTTAATTCACCCCAACTTAGTTTCCAGATTTAGAAAAGAAGCATTACAGGATGTCAAGTTAAATTTGAATTTCAGATAAACAATGCATACGTTTAGTATGATTATGTCCATACAATATTTGAGACTATATGCTCATTTTTTTTTTTCTCTTAAATTCAAATTTAACAGGATTTCTATACAGGAGGTCTTTGAGTTATGATACAGTTCCATTCCCATGACAGTGACGTAACCCGAATTTTAGTGTAAGTTGAAACACAGCCTAGCCTATGTCACTTACCTGTTCTAACAAAGTTGTAAAATCATAATCTGGAACAAAAAAGAACAAGCCACAGAAAAAGGAAAAGGACATGAATGTGTACTGTATACTGTACTGTGTATTCTCCTACCACATGCAACCTCATAGTTTGTAAGTACGACGCTAACGGTATAAGCTGAAACACTCATGTCTTAATTTTATAAAGTTTTTATGGGAGTGAGCGTCGTAAACTTAAAATGTCATATCTCAAGACTGTTGTAACCTGAGGACCCCTGTATTTTATCTGGCACACCTACAGGGCCCAAATTGCCTTGATAGATTTAATATAACTATCAAAAATCCTAGTAGGTTTTTTTGTTGATTTAAAGGCAAGCTGATTTTATATATACATACATATTTACACGCACACAAAGGCAAAGGACCTAGAATAACCAAAATAATTTTGAAAAAGATAAAGCTAGAGGACTCCCACTAGTTGATTTGAAAACTTAATCTAAAGCTAAGTAATCAAGACAATGTGGAGCCCTGGCCAGTTAGCTCGGTCAATTAGAGCGTCCTCTTGAAACACAAAGATTATGGGTTGGATTTCTGGTCAGGGCACACACGGGAATCAACCAGTGCATGCACAACTGAGTGGAAACAATGTTTCTGTCTCTCTACCCCTTCATCTCTTTGTCTCTCTAAAATAAAAAAAAGACAATGTGGCACATAGAGAAATGAAACAGAGTCCAGAAAAAGGTTCTCACAAATATGATCAATGGGTTTTTAAAAAATGAATTTACTGGGATGACATTGGTTCACAATACCATACAGGTTTCAAGTGTATAATTCAATAAAACACCATCTACCCCCTGCATCGTGTGCCCTCTGCCCCCACGCAAAGTCTTTTTCTGTCCCTATTTACCACCTTTCCCCACCTCCACATAGCCCCCTACTAGGTGCAGGGCAGTGTTACAGGTGTTGAGAATTCAACAGAGGACTAAAAGACAAAGTCCTTATCTTCACAGGATCACCACCTTTGGTCATCACCATGCTGTTGTCTGTGTCTCTGTTTTGTATAAATTTTTGGGGGGGCCTGACCTGTGGTGGCACAGTGGATAAAGCGTCGACCTGGAAATGCTGAGGTCGCCGGTTCAAAACCCTGGGCTTGCCTGGTCAAGGCACATATGGGAGTTGATGCTTCCAGCTCCTCCCCCCTCTCTCTCTCTTCTCTCTAAAAATGAATAAACTAAAAAAAAAAAAAATTAAATAAAAAAAATGAAATAAAATTAAAAAAAAATTTTTTTTTGGCTAATCCCTTCACCCTATTTTGTCCAGTGCCCCCATCGCCTTCCCCTTGACAACTGTCTGTTCCCTCTAACTGATTTATTTCACTTTGCATAACAATCTCCAGGTCCATCCATGCTGTCCTAAAAAGTAAGATTTCCTTTTTTACAGCGCTGTAGTATCCATTGTGTAAATGCCACAGCTGTTTTATTCACTCATCTACTAATGGACACTTGGAGGCTGTTTTCAGATCTTGACTATTGTGAGTAATGTTGCAATGAACATGGGGGTGCATGTATTCTTTCAAATTAGTGTTTTGGGATTCTTCAGATATATTCCCAAAAGTGGGATGGCTGGGTCAAACAGCAATACCATTTTTAATTTTTTTGAGGAATCCATACTGTTTTCCACAGTAGTTGTACCACTCTGCATTCACACCAACAGTGGACTAGGTTTCCCTTTTCTCCACATCCTTGCCATCACTTGTTTTTTGCTGATTTATTGAGGAAAGCCATTCTGGCAGGTGTGAATGATATCTCACTGTGGTTTTAATTTGCATCTCTCTGATAATTAATGACATTGAGTATTTTTTTATTTCTGTTAGCCATCAGTTTGTCCTCTTTGGAGAAGTGTCTATTCAGGTCCTTTGCTCATTTTTAAATTAGATTGTTTGTCTTTCTGGTGTTGTTCTATAAGTTCTTTATATATTTTAGAAATTAACCCCTTACCAGATATATAACTGGCAAATATGTTCTCCCATTCAGTAGTTTCCTTTTCATTTTGTTGGTGGCTTCTTTTGCTGTACAAAACATTTTTAGTTTGATGTCTTACTTGTTTATTTTTTTTCTTTGTTTTCCTTGCCTGAGGAGATATATTGGCAAAAATATTGCTATGAGAGATGTCTAATATTTTTCTGCCTATGTTTTCTTCTAGGATATTTATGTTTTTATGACTTACATTTAAGTCTTTAATCCATTTTGAGCTTATTTTTGTGTGTGGTCTAAGTTGGTGATCTAGTTTCATTTTTTTTTTTTTTTTTTGCATGTACTTGTCCAATTTTCCCAGCACCATTTATTGAAGAGACTGCTTTAATGCCATTGTATACTCTCTCCTTTGTGAAACATTAATTGATGGTAGAGGTGTGGATTTATTTCTGGGTTCTCTATTTTGTTCCATTGATCTACATGCCTGTTCTTATGCCAGTACCAGGCTGTTTTTGATTACAATGGCCTCTAGTATAGTTTTTGTTGTTGTTGTTGTTGTTGTTGTTTTTTTTTTTTTTTTTTTTTTTTACAGAGACAGAGAGAGAGTCAGAAAGAGGGATAGACAGGGACAGAGAGATGAGAAGCATCAATCATTAGTTTTTCATTGCGCATTGCAACACTTTAATTGTTCATTGATTGCTTTCTCATACATGCCTTGACCGTGGGCCTTCAGCAGACTGAGTAACCCCTTGCTGGAGCCAGCGACCTTGGGCTCAAGCTGGTGAGCTTTTGCTCAAACCAGATGAGCCCACGCTCAAGCTGGCGACCTCGGGGTCTCGAACCTGAGTCCTCTGCATCCCAGTCCGACGCTCTATCCACTGTGCTACCGCCTGGTCAGGCTCTAGTATAGTTTGATATAAGGTATTTTTATACCGCCAACTTTGTTCTTCTTTGTCAAGCTTGCTAAGGCTATTTGGGGTCTTTTTGGTTGCATATAAAATTTTGGAATATTTGTTCTAGATCCATGAATTATGTCGTTAGTATTTTAATAAGAACTGCATTGAATCTATAGATTGCTTTGGGTAGTGTAGACATTTTAATGATACTGATTTTTCCAGTCCCTGAGCATGATATATCCTTCCACTTATTTGTGACCTCCTCAATTTCTTTTCAATATCCTAGTACAGGGCTTTTACCTCCTTGGTTAAATTTACAACTAGGTACCTCATTATTTTGTTATTGTTGCAATAGTAATTGTGATTGTTTTATTTTTTTTAAATGATCAAACTTTATTTAATAAAGATTTTATCTATTGATTTTACAGGGTGGGGGAAGGAGAAGTACTTGCTTCACTCTAGTTGTTCATTAGTTGCTGGTTGTATGTGCATTGAACAGGTAAGCCCAGGGTTTTGAACTGATGACCTGTGTTCCAGATTGGTGCTTTATCCACTGCACCACCACAGGCCAGGCAAGATTGTTTTCTTAATTTAATTCATTGGTGTATTAAAATGCCACTGATTTCTGAATATTAAATTTGTGTCCTGCCAAATTTATTTATTAGATCTAGTAATTTTTTGATGGAGTCCTTAGGATTTTCTATGTATAATATCCTGTCATCTGTGAATAATGACAGTTTTTAAAATTTATTTTATTTATTCATTTTAGAAAGAAGAGAGGGAGAGAGAGAGAGAGAAGAGAGAGAGAGAGAGAGAGAGAGAGAGACAGAGAGAGAGACAAGGGGGGGAGGAGCAGGAAGCATCAACTCCCATGTGTACCTTGACCAGGCAAGCCCAGGGTTTTGAACCGGCGACCTCAGCATTTCCAGGTCGACGCTTTATCCACTGTGCCACCACAGGTCAGGCAATAATGACAGTTTTAATTCCTCCTTTGCAATTTAGATGCCTTTTATTTCTTCTTCTTGTCTGATTGCTGTGGCTAGGACTCCCAGTACTATGTGGAATAAGAGTGGTGAAAGTGAATATTTGTGTTCTGTTCCTAATCTTAAGGGAAACGCTCGTAGTTTTCGTCCATTGAGTATATTGGCTGTAGGTTTGTCATAGATGGCCGTTATTACATTGAGGTATGTTCCCTTTATTCCCACTTTGCTGAGAGTTTTTTTTTTTTTATCATAAATGGAGCTATATTCTATCAAATCCTTTTTATGCATGTATTGATATGATTATGTGATTTTTATTCATTTTGTTTATTTGATTTATCACATTTATTGATTTGTGGATATTCTACCAACTTTGCATCTCTGAAATAAATTCCACTTGATCACGATGTATGATCTTTGTATTGTATTGCTGGATTTGGTGTGCTAATACTTTTTGAGGATTTTAGCATCCATGTTCATCAGGGATATTGGGCTATCATTTTCTCTCCTAGTAGTGTCTTTATCTAGTTTTAGAATTAGAGTAAATCTGACCTCATAAAAATAGCTTGGCAGTTTTCCCTCTTCTTGAATTTTTTGAACTAGTTTGAGAGAGATAGGTGTTATTTCTTCTTTGAATGTTTGGTAAAATTTGCCTGTGAAGCCATCTGATCCAGGACTTTCATTTGCTGGCAGTTTCAGAATTACTGCTTCAATTTCATTTGTTGTAGTAGTATATTCAGGTTTTCTGATTCTTCCAGATTCAGTTTTGGAAAAATGTATGTTTCTAGGAATGGATTCATTTCACCCAGGTTGTCCAATTTGTTGGCATATAGTTGTTCATAGTATTTTACTATGTATTTCTATGATGTCAGTTGTTATTTCTCTTTTATTTCTTTTCTTCTTGATGAGTTTGGTACAGGTTTGCCAATTTTGTTACTTTTCAAAGAACAAGACTTTGGTTTTATTGGTCTTGTGTGTGTCTGTCTTTTTTTTTACTCTGTGTCGTTCAATTCCACTCTGATCTTTATTATTCCCTTCCTTCTACTTACTTTGGCTTTGTTTGTTGTTATTTTCCTAGTTTTTTTAGGTGTAGGCATATGTAATTTTTTTTAAGTGAGAGGAGAGGAGGTAGTAAAATAGACTTTCACATGCACCCCTACAGGGATCCATCTGGCAAGCACTGTCTTGGGCCAATGCTGGAGTCAACCAAGGTATTTTTAGCACCTGAGGCTGACGTTCAGACCAACTCAGCTATCCTCAGCACCCAGGGCCAACAGTAGAACCAATCTGCTCTGATCTTCATAATTTCCTTCCTTATTCTTCCTCTGGGCTTTGTTGTTCTTTTTCTAGTTTTTTTTTTTTAGGTACAGGGTTAGATTGTGTATTTGAAATTTTTCTTCCTTCTTGAGGTATGCCTATAATGCTATGAACTTCCCTCTCAAGGGATACAGCTTTTGCTGTATCCCATAGATTTTGGGTTGTTGTATTTTTATTTTCATTTGTTTCCAGGTCTTTTTTTTTTTTTCGTTTTTCCGAAGCTGGAAACAGGGAGGCAGTCAGACAGACTCCTGCATGCGCCCGGCCCGGATCCCCCCAGCATGCCCACCAGGGGGCGATGCTCTGCCCCTCCGGGGCGTCGCTCTGTTGCATCCAGAGCCACTCCAGCGCCTGAGGCAGAGGCCACAGAGCCACTCCCAGTGGCTGGGCCATCTTTGCTCCAATGGAGCCTCGGCTGCAGGAGGGGAAGAGAGAGACAGAGAGGAAGGAGAGGGGGAGGGGTGGAGAAGCAGATGGGCGCTTCTCCTGTGTGCCCTGGCCAGGAATCGAACCCGGGACTCCTGCACACCAGGCCAACGCTCTACTGCTGAGCCAACTGGCCAGGGCCAGGTCATTTTTATTTCTTTCTTGATCTCATTGTTAACCCATTCATTTTTTAATAACATACTATTTAGCCTTCATATGTTTGAATGTTTTTCAGGTTTTAGTTTTCTTTATTGTAGTTGGTTTCTAGTTTTATACCATTTTAGTCAGAGAAGATGCTTGATATGGTTTAATTGTATTTTGTGTCTTAACATGTGGTCTTTGAGAATGTTCCATGTGCACTTGAGAGGAATGCATATTCTGCTGCTCTGTGATGAGTGTTCTGAAAATATCAATTAAATCCATCTGGTCAGTGTGTCCTTTAAGATTGCTGTTGCCTTGTTGATTTTTTGTCTGGAAGATCTATCCACAGATGACAGTGAGGTGTGACAGTTCCCTACTATGACTGTATTGCTGTCAATCTTTCTCTTATTGTCCATCAAGATTTTCCTTATCTATTTAGGGGCTCCTATGTTGGATGCATCTGTGTTTATAATGATTATATCCTCTTGTTGGATCATTCTCTTTAGTATTATGTAGTGTCCTTCTCTGTCTCTTGTTATGGCCTTTGTTTTGTAGTTTGCTTTGTCTGATATAAGTATTGCAACCCAGATTTTTTGCTATTTCCATTTTCATGGAATATTCTTTTTCATTTCTTTATTTTTAGATTGTGTGTATTATTGTTCTGATGTGGGTCTCTTGTAGACAACATATATATGGGTCAAGTTTTCTTATCCACTCAGCTACCTTCTATCTTTTGAATTTAATCTATTTCATTTAAGGTTATTATTGATATATACTTATTTATTGCCATTTTATTTTTTATTTTTTATTTATGTTTTGTATCTTTCCAAAGTTAGAAGCAGAGAGGCAGTCAGACACCTGCATGCACCGGACCAGGATCCACCTGGCATGCCCACCAGGGGGTGATGCTCTGCCCATCTGGGTCATTCCTCTGTTGCAGCCGGAGCCATTCTAGTGCCTGAGGCGGAGGCCATGGAACCATCCTCAGCACTCGGGCCAACTTTGCTTCAATGGAGCCTTGGCTGCAGGAGGGGAAGACAGAGATAGAGAAGAAGGAGAGGGGTAAGGGTGGAGAAGCAGATGGGCTCTTCTCCTGTGTGCCCTAACTGGGAATCGAACTCGGGACTTCTACACACCAGACCAATGCTCTACCGCTGAGCCAACTGGCAAGGGCCTGCCATTTTATTTTATTTTTTTACCAATATTCCTCTCTGTCTTGGTTTTATTTTTTCTTTTCTTAAAGCAGGCCATTTAACATTTCTTACAATACTGGTTTGGTGGTAATGAACTTCTTCAGTTTATTTGTCTGGGAAGCTCTTTATTTTGCCTTCAATTCTAAGTGATAGCCTTGATGGATAAAGTAGTCTTGGATCACTTTAAATATTCTATATCAATTCCTCTGGCCTGAAGTGTTTCTGTTGAGAAATCAGGTAACAGCCTTAGGGAGGGGGGTATTCCTTTGTAGGTAGCTATTGCTTTTCTCTTGTGGCTTTTAAAATTTGCTCTTTGTCTTTAATATTTGGCATTTTGATTATGATGTATGTTGGTGTAGGTATTTCTTTGGGTTCATCTTGATTGGGACTCTCTGTACGTCCTATACTTGGGTGACTTTTTCTTCACCAGGTTAGAAAAGTTTCCAGCCATTATTTCTTAAACAAGTTCTGTATCCCTTATTCACTTTGTTCTCCCTTTGAGATCCTATGATGTGGATGTTGTTATGCTTGATATTATCCCAGAGATTCCTTAGACTTTTCTCATTTTTTTAAATTCTCTTTTCTTTCTGATGTTCTGTTTGAGTGCTTACTGTTATCTTGTCATCTAAACCACTGATTTGATCCTCTGTTTCATATAATGTGCTATTGATTCCTTCTAGAATATTCTTCACTTCAGATATTATTTTCTTTATTTATGACCAGTTCTTTTTATTGTTTCTAAATCCTCTTGATGCTTACTATCTGTTTGTTTAAGTTCTCGCTGAAATCATTCATTCTTCCCCCAAGTTCCTTGAGCATCCTTATAACCATTGTTTTAAACACTGCATCTGGTATTTTGGTTGCTTCCATTTCTTTTAATTCTTTTTCTGGGAATGTCTCTTGTTCTTTCATTTGGGACGTTTTTATTTGGTTTCCCATTTTGTCTGTGTATTAGGTATGTGTATAGTCATATGCTATGACTCCCAAACTTAGGAATTCTTTATGTTGAAGCTGCCTTTCTTTTTGGTTTAGTGGCATAATCTTCCAGATTATCTGAGCTATGTGCTCCAGGAATGCTTTTAGGGGTTATGTACACCTTTCTGTTGTAGTTGAGTCTTGAATGTTGTTGGCCCTGTTGTGGGTGGACTCAATTCTTCAGGCTAGGTGGCTCTAAGGCTAAATCTTAATCCCTGTGTATGAAATGCTATGCAGGGGATGCCCCCTGAGGTTGAGTTGTTTTTAGCAGGATCTGGTACCTGCTGGAATCCCCCTATGGGTGTGCTGCTTGCATCCTCATTGGGTCGAGCTCTAGTGTGGTCTGAAGTCTGTCACTGGTTGTATTGGTTCTGGGTCCACATGGGTGTAGTTCAGATATGGGTCAATGTGAGATGTTGTATATAACTGGCCTTGGGTTACCTATCTGAAGCTATCATGCTGTTCACTGTTTGTGGCTGTGTCTACTGTGCCTGGGTATGCATGGGAGGGGTCAATCTGTGCATAAGGGTCAGTTTCCTCTTGGTTAGAGCTGGGGGGCAGATCTGTAAAAGGACTGAGGCTCCCTGAGGTCTGCTCCACCTGTCAGTTACTCTGCTAACCCCTGAGGTTGCCCAGTCTTCCTCCAGAGCCTTCCAGAAAGGACTGTAGAGTGGGCCCAGACTGGCCACACCTCACAGATCTTTCCACAGGTAGCAAGCTCAGTAGGGCAGCAACCTGGATTTGGAGGACAGGGCTGGTAGGTGTTCTACTTGGGGGTTACATGATCAGGCACCCAATGAGGGGATAGTAACCCCTACTTCAGAGCCAAACTGCTCAGTCTCTGCCAGAATCTCCAACTCTAGTTCCTCCTGGATGGATGAACCACAGGTTCAGGTTGGGCATGGGCAGTCATCCCCTCTGCAGGCTTAGTGGGACAGATCAAAATAGTCTCCCATTGGGGGTGATGCTGCCCCAGACCCCAGGAGAGAGTTAAGCACTTCATCCCTGTCCCAGACAATAGCATCTGAGGGACTCTCACTTTGAACATCTGAATTCTGGGCCACTTAACTATGTTTTGCCTGAATAGTCAGGTTTTTTATTCTTCCCTCAAAGATCTCTGTTGTGGGTGTTGATAGTCCTATTTTCTGCTGCTTTGCTTAATATATAGTGTTTCCTTTATCCCTCCTACCTCAATGCCCCACTCATATTTCAGGCTGGGACCTACTCCTAATTTAGAGCTCTCTTTCCCCCTTTTGCCAACTTCTATTATGAATCTACCTTTGCCACCCAGCTTAGTGTATCCCAAGGTTCTCTTTACCATGCCACAGTCGCAGAGCTCCAGGGAAAAGCAACCTGGTCTCATCTCTCCAGGCAGAGGAGAACAGAAGCTCCATATCCACGCATGCTGCAAATGGCTTTTCCAGTCTACCTGAATCATTACCAGCTAGAAGCAGCGGTCATTGGGACTTGGACATGAGCTGCAAAGTATAGAATGGTGACAACAATTCCAGTACCATGTGGACTTTTCCTGGACTCCTGCTCCCTGTGACAGCTCCTAACAGACTGAACTGTGGTTGGGTTGCATTTTTCAGGAATTTGGCATGGTGATGGAGTCAACTTGGACTTGGTGAACATGTTAAGGACACTACTCTTTTATGGATTCTTGCTATATTGGCCAAGAGTTTGCTTAAAGGGTTTTAATCACTGTAAAAAAATATAGAAGACTGGATAAAGAAGATGGAGCACATATACACCATGGTATACTATTCAGCTAGAAGAAATGAAGACATCGGATCACTTACAGCAGAATTGTGGAATCTTGATAACATTATGTGGAGTGAAATAAGTGAATCAGAAAAAAACAAGAACTGCAGGATTCCATACATTGGTGGGACATAAAAGCGAGACTAAGAGACATGGACATATGTGTGGTGGTTGAGGGGGGTGAGGGGAGGGAAGGAGGGAGAGGGAGAGGGGTACAAAGAAAACTGGATAGAGGGTGACAGAGGATGATCTCTCTTTGGGTGATGGGTATGCAACAGAACTAAATGACAAGATAACCTGGAAATGTTTTCTTTGAATATATGTACCCTGATTTATTGATGTCACCCCATTAAAATAAAAATTTATTCATAAAAAAAAAACCAACATCTGAATTCTAAGCCACTCTCCCTTTCCCCATGGAACTGAGCCCAGTGGAGTGGGGAATCTGGGATTTGGTAGGGCTAATCCAAACAATCTCACATTAGGGGTGATGGCTGCAAGCCTGTAGGGTTAGCACTTCTTCCCCTTCTCAATGTTGTGCAGGCTGAGCTCACTGGGGAGATAGGAGTTGCACCACTGATGTGGCCACACACTGTGGCTCCCGCCTGTCTGGTTCCCAGACAAAAGCTTCCCCAGAGATATGCTCCAAAGGCCCTGGCTCTTTTCAGCACTCTGCACAGCTGAAGTCAGCAGGACAGGGCTGGTCAAGTAATTCAACAGGTTGGGGGAGGGGTGGCAGCCGTGCACTTGAAGTTTAGACAGACTCCACTGAAAGCCTCCCCAGAAAAAGAGTGCCCCAAGACACAGTGCTGGCTTTGACCAGCAGACTCCTTTGCAGAACCAAGCATAGCAGAGTGGCCCTGCCAGTAGTTGGAGACCAGGCCATGCACTCCCTGGGCTGGTGCTGAACAATAGCAGTGCTGTCCCTGGGAAGGTGGCAGCTGGGTATCCCGGTTGGACTGAATCCCCACTGATTTTCCCCACCAGGTGTTATGCAGGCTCCTCTTCCTGTCTCTGTTGCTTTGTGTTGGGGATCCCTACATGGCATTGAGACCCCACACTTCTATGGGGAGGGAATTTTGCTTTCATGATATCCCTTGGCTTCTTGGCCACTGTACCTGGGTGTGGGGACCAGTCCTCTCCACATTTCTGCCCTTCTTACCAGTCTCTGTGTGGTTTCTTCTGTAAATTCTTGGTTATAATATTTCAGTTCAGCTAACCTTCAGTTGGTTACTCAGGTTGATTGCTCTATAATTTAGCTATAAATCTGGTTTGGGGCTGGGAGCAGGTGAGTGTAGTTTCCACCTACTCTGCAGCCATCTTGGAATCCTGTTCTGACTTTTATGTTTGTTTGTAAATAATATGATATTGTTTTTCTGTGGTGATACTGCTTGGGCAAAATAACCTGACGCTTTGAGATTTTTGTATATTTCAAGATTCAGTTTTTTTATGATTAGTGATAGTATAGGGGTAGGCAAATGTTTGCGGTTGTGAGTATGTAAAACACTGAGTTTATGCCTCTATTATATACTTATTAAGTATTGTATTATTTATTTGTAGCAACTGTAAACCTGCTTTTGCCCATCCCAGTATTCAATTCAATTGGTAAGATGCCAGCACAGGAATTGCTAGGGAGTACATTTAGTACCTGGAGTGAAATATTTTACTAAAGGTCATGATTTTCTTTGGAGTGAATGGTTTATGCAGGTCAGTTATGGAACACAGGACTGGGAAGTTTGATTTGAAAGCTTTAAATATCAGGTGAAGGAATCTTTACATTGTAGATTTTAGCTGTCTCTTGATGAATTCTAGTGGTAAATAGTAATATCATTTTTCATACTTCAGGAAAACTGGTGTGATACAGTGTTCAGAACACAATGGATTAGAGAAAGATGAGAAACAAAAAAACAAGAAAGGAACTATTGTGATAATTATTATTAGTTATCATCCTCATCCTCATCGTTATCTAACTTAGAGTGATGGCAGTAAAACTGGAAAGAGAGAAGGGTGTAAAATGTTGTGTGTGTGTGGGGAAGACATTTGGTTTCTAGCCCAAAATGAAGGGGTAGGAGAGTCAGATGTTCACAGATGGAGAATGGTCTAAGTGAGGAAGAGTAGAAGCAATGCTAGTTTAGACATTTATTTTAGACATGACCTTATTTATATATCGCACTCATTTCATTGTCACCATATGACAAGTCACTAATTCCAGCATTTATTGCTCATGAAATATTCCTCAGAAAGTTCTACCTCCCCCTGCCTGATAGGAGAATAGAAAGGAGAGCAAGGAAAGGGGGAAATGAAAAAGGTAGGGATAAAAAAATAAAATGTATACTGATTCTTTGTTTGATTTAATCCTTTGCAAGACATGGTAGGACCAACATTTGATGAGATACAAATAGACATTTGACATAGAAATAGATGTGTACTATATGGAAAATTCCCTGAGAGCAGCAGGAAAGCGTAATGAATTTTTCAAATTGGTATCCTGGTTGGGAACAAAGAACTAGTATTATTATTATTTTATTTTCATTCATTTCCCAGTAAACAAGGCTGATGACAAATACACAGGCTCTGATTATCTATTTACTAGAAAGTCCGGCAGTCATACAAAATGACCGCTGTTCTAGATATTATAAATTGTAATTAAAATGATTTGTGCAAAGGTGTCTGCCAATTCAAACTGAATTACCCAGGGCAGGCGGCGAGGACGCCCCTTTGCTTACTGCCCCACGGGGTTTCCCCCTTCTACTTGCTTAATTGCTTAAAGTAGAGTGCAATGAAGGAAACCACTGGCGGTACATTTCTTAAGAGCCACCGCTAGCTCAATAAATAAAGGTGATTTAAATAATAAAATGTTAATTCACATGTCAAAGATCTCTTTGTACACAACATTTCTTGTGTAGATCATTCCATCATTTTTAAGATCGCCTTGCAGAGGACCATCAATTATTTTTAATTTTACATCTGTTCTTTCACGAACTCTTGAACAGGCAACATAAAGTTGACCATGTCCAAATGCAGGCTCAGGTAAAAAAAATGCCAACATGCTTAAATGTTTGGCCCTGAGACTTATTGATGGTCATAGCAAAGGCAAGTTTTACAGGAAATTGTCTACGTCTCAATTGAAACAGCAACCCTGTTTGAGATGGAGCCAAATCAATTCTTGGAATGACATGTATTTCACCTTTAGAGGAGCCAGTCAAAGACTTAGCTATTATGACATTATTTTTCAATTGGAGAACCTCTAGTCTTGTACCATTGCAAAGACCCCTTCTGGTGTTAAGATTTCTTAACAGCATAATAATTGCTCCAATCTTTAACCTCAATTTGTGAGGTGGCATGCCAGAAGGCGGGACTATTTAAATGCTGTGGCAACTTCACCCCATTGGCTAGTACAGTTACACAAGCAACCAATAAGCTATCGGCGACAAACAGACACTTAAGCCGCATATAATAAAGATATCTGATATATGGCAACCATTATACTATTTATGGTTCCAATATAGAAAGGAACAAATAGTTTAACATTTTTCATTAGAATATTATGTTCCATGTCATGTCCTTAGAACTTTCATTTATATGTGGCTGTCTTACATACTTCTGTTTCTAAACTGTCAGCTTCCCAAGGGTTTTCCCCACATAGTATTATAGCCTTTTACCATTTCCCAGATTTTACGGTTTCAGCTAGCATCATTATGACCTATACTTGATTATTTCTTATTCACTATTATGCAGTTAGTTTCTATATTTAATATAAATTTATAATTAAACTGACTCATTATGTTGCTTCAGGGACTCAGTACAATTCCAAAACTGGTTTTGGTGGGGGTGGGGGCACAGCACAGGCCTCGGTCTGCAGTTTTCTGTTATTAATGAGTATTGGCCTGTATTCACTTTTGCAATAATTATAATAGCCTCAGTGCAGGGTTCAGATCAGAGATGATGATAGGTACAATGAAAATGTTATTTCACATTTTTCATTATCTCATTAATGAGATAACTTCTCATTAACTTTCAGATAAATAACTTAAAGTCATATTTTTGACTCTTATCTTATACTGAATACTGAGAACATTCAGCTTCTTATATTTAAGCTCCAAATGTACATAACTGAAGCACAGGTTTATCTGCCTGTCTCAACAGAAGCTGGACTCCTAAGATAAATGCTTGTGGAAAAGGAAAAGGTTTATCCACGTGCTGGGACCTGGAAAAATCATGGTCCCCCATCTCAAAGGCCATCCCCCCTTCCTGTTCAAGCCCACGGTTCTTATTGGGATAGAGAGGGGAAGGCCTTTTTTTTCTATCCAATTATTTTGCCTGATTTTGGCATGCTTGGGATCTGTGCCTTTCCTCTTTCTAGCTTTTGACACACTCAGTGTGAGAACTGCCTCCTGCGCCATATTGGCCAATGAAGGCAACTCCCACTGCTCCCCGACTATTTATGGTAACATATAGACTCATGGAATTTCAGATCTACAAGATGAATGAGTTAAGCCAGTGGTGGGACTTAAATAATTTAACAACCTGTCCTCTGCCCTAATGACCATTTTAAGTATAAAAAATGATATACCAAAAGGTAGTTTATTATTTCATGCATCTAATACTTATATAAGAACAATAAAAGAGGTACACAAGAAAGAGTTTTAAAATATTAATAAAAAATATTAAATAGTACTTGACAAAAAACAAACTGTTAAGATATTTCCATATTGCTTCTTGATTGGCATCCTCACTAGCAAATTTTTTCACCTATAGACAGAATGAACATGACTATGGGTGCTAAAATATGCTGTTGTGCAGATCAATGTTAAAAAAGAGTAAGGAATATATATTTGTGATTTTCACGTTGGGCTGCTGCCTAGGCGCCCACCTTAGAAAGAACCCTGTGCCAATAGAAATTACAAGTGCCATTTTAACAACCAGTTTGCTGAACTCAACAAACAATTAGATATTGGTTCTGCTGAACCGGTGCAAACCGGCTGAATCCCACCACCGATCTAAGCACATTTTCTTTGGGCCTTCAAGAGCCTGCACTTGAATAAATTCAGTTTATCAACAGACCTGCTTTTAAAGATAAAAGGTGTGATTTCCCTATCACTACACACTCAGTCATTTGGGTCAGTTTGGTTCTCTTGAGAAGTGGACACCAAGATAAGATTATATATACAAGAGATTTATTTGGGAAATATCTATTAAGAATAAAGGCGGAGGCCCTGGCCGGTTGGCTCAGTGGTAGAGTGTCGGCCTGGTGTGCAGAAGTCCTGGGTTCGATTCCTGGCCAGGGCACACAGGAGAAACGCCCATCTGCTTCTCCACCCCTCCCCCTCTCCTTCCTCTCTGTCTCTCTCTTCCCCTCCCGCAGCCAAGGCTCCATTGGAGCAAAGATGGCCGGGGTGCTGGAGATGGCTCCTTGGCCTCTGCCCCAGGTGCTAGAGTGGCTCTGGTCGGGACAGAGTGATGCCCCAGAGGGGCAGAGCATTGCACCCTGGTGGGCAGAGTGTCGCCCCCTGGTGGGCGTGCCAGGTGGATCCCAGTTGGGCGATTGCGGGAGTCTGTCTGTCTCTCCCCGTTTCCAGCTTCAGAAAAAAAAAAAAGAATAAAGGGGGAGCCTGACCAGGCAGTGGCGCAGTGGATAAAGCATCGGACTGGGATGCGGAGGACCCAGGTTTGAGACCCTGAGGTCACCAGCTTGAGCGCAGGCTCATCTGGTTTGAGCAAAAGCTCACCAGCTTGGACCCAAGGTTGCTGGCTTGAGCAAGGGGTTACTCGTTCTGCTGAAGGCCCACGGTCAAGGCACATATGAGAAAGCAATCAATGAACAACTAAGGTGTCGCAAGGCGCAACAAAAAACTGATGATTGATGCTTCTCATCTCTCTTCATTCCTGTCTGTCTGTCCCTGTCTATCCCTCTCTCTGACTCTTTCTCTGTCTCTGTAAAAAAATAAAATAAAATAAAAATAAAAAAGAATAAAGGGGGAGCCTGACCAGGCGGTGGCTCAGTGGATAGTGTCGGACTGGGATGTGGAGGACCCAGGTTCAAGACCTCCAGGTCACCAGCTTGAGCGCGGGCTCATCTGGTTTGAGCAAAGCTCACCAACTTGGACCCAAGGTCACTGGCTCGAGCAAGGGGTTACTCAGTCTGCTGTAGCTTCCCAGTCAAGGCACATATGAAAAAGCAATCAATGAACAACTAAGGAGCCGCAACAAAGAATTGATGTTTCTCATCTCTCTCTGTTCCTGTCTGTCTGTCCCTATCTGTCCCTCTCTGTCTTTGCCACACACACACACACACACAGACACACAGACACACACAAATAATAATAATAATAATAATAAAGGGGGAAGGAGCAGGAATGAGCAGAACATCCAGTCTACGACAGGCCTGATACCTAAGAAAGGAGGGTGAATGTTGGAGGCTGCACTAGGAGCAACTTCAGATTGCAGTGTAATTCTGAGAGAATCTCAAGTGGAGAGTGCCCCAGTGGGCAGTAATGGCCCAGCTCCTGGATCTCCTCAGCTGTCACTAGTGAGGGGCAGCTTGGGGACATAGGATCTGGGCTTGAGTGTGGAGGTTGTCATTCTATCATGCTCCCCAGAGCAGGTATTTTTGAGTGGTGCACCTTCATGACCACCACAAATGTTTAGCATCCATTCACTTTTAGAAACAATCACAATTTGATCCTGGTTTACGCTGAATCCTCAGTGCTCTTCAAAACCGCCTATATCGGCCTGACCTGTGGTGGCGCAGTGGATAAAGCGTCGACCTGGAAATGCTGAGGTCGCCGGTTCGAAACCCTGGGCCTGCCTGGTCAAGGCACATATGGGAGTTGATGCTTCCAGCTCCTCCCCCCTTCTCTCTCTCTGTCTCTCTCCTCTCTAAAAAAAAAAAAAAAAAAAAAGAATAAATAAAGAATCTCCCCCAAAACCGCCTATATCTTGATCCTGGTTGCCAACAGATAAGTTAATATTGCTATGGATCAGATCTCAGCTTTTTTTTCCCTCCAGGTTAAATAATTTTATTCCTTTCACTGCTATCCTTTGAATCCTCTTAAGGTTTGCCAAGCCCCTTTGCTGAAGCTCAGACATGCAACTATGTTCTACAGTGTGTCCGTAAAGTCATGGTGCACTTTTGACTGGTCACAGGAAAGCAACAAAAGACAATAGAAATGTGAAATCTGCACCAAATAAAAGGAAAACCCTCCTCGTTTCTGTAGGATGATGTGGCAGCATGTGCGCATGTGCAGATGATGACATAACACCGTGTATACAGTGGAGCAGCCCACGGCCATGCCAGTCGAGATGTGGATGATACAGAGGAAAGTTCAGTGTGTCCTGTGGCTCGCTAAATTTGAATCCGTGACCAAAGTGCAATGTGAATATTGGTGCGTTTATAACGAAGTGCCACCACATAGGAATAACATTACTCGGTGGCATAAGCAGTTGAAGGAAACCGGCAGTTTGGTGGAGAAACCCCGTTCTGGTAGGCCATCAGTCAGTGACGAGTCTGTAGAGCAGGGGTCCCCAAACTTTTTACACAGGGGGCCAGTTCACTGTCCCTCAGACCGTTGGAGGGCCGGACTATAAAAAAAACTATGAACAAATCCCTATGCACACTGCACATATCTTATTTTAAAGTAAAAAAACAAAACGGGAACAAATACAATATTTAAAATAAAGAACAAGTAAATTTAAATCAACAAACTGACCAGTATTTCAATGGGAACTATGCTCCTCTCACTGACCACCAATGAAAGAGGTGCCCCTTCCAGAAGTGCGGCGGGGGCCGGATAAATGGCCTCAGGGGGCCGCATGCGGCCCGCGGGGCCATAGTTTGGGGACCCCTGCTGTAGAGGCTATACAGGATAGCTACATAAGGAGCCCTAAAAAATCTGTATGTGAGCCCACATCAAACTGCACCGAATAGGTATGAAACTGGGAGAGTTTTCCTTTTATTTGGTGCAGATTTCACATTTCTGTCGTCTTTTGTTGCTTCCCTGTGACCGGTCAAAAGTGCACCATGACTTTACAGACACACTGTATATAAATGGATGCTCTCTGAGAGTCAATTTGCAATGGTGACAGATATCAGCTCATGTCCCAAATTTGCCATATAATGGCTAAGAGGACTTTAACTTTCTGGTTATCAGTTTCCTCATTTGTGAAATATGAATAACAATCTCCTCTACCTAATGGGATTAAATGAGATAACGCATGCATACATTAAAAGTCCCTGGCACATAGTAAATGCTTCATAAACATCTGCATAAAATTCTATTAACCTATCCAGTCCTGAGTTTAACAAGAGGACTTTTTTGCTGACTCATCAAAGGTGTATTCCATTTGGCTGAATACCACTGAGGTACTTTTGCTCATTATTTGTTCTAAGTAAGTATCTGCCAGTGTGATACTGATGTCTCTCTTCTTCCTTCATACATGTATCATACTGTTTTCATTCTTGCTTATTGACCCTCTCTCTCCTCCAGCTTTCCTGGAAAATCTGTGCTTCTGGGAAGTTAAAGGTGTTTCTCTCTCTTCTCTCTCCTTTCCTCCCTCCCTCTCTCCTTTTTTTTTTTTTTTTTTTATGCTGTGAGGCAAAAAATAAGATGCTGCCTTGTATCATTGTTAAAATATTAAATATTCTATCTCTGACAAAACAACTAATGTCTCTTCTAGATTCATAATGATTCCTAGATTTTCAGGAAACTAGCATAGTCACAAAATTCTTTGATCTGTTTCATGAATAGCTATATATTAAAAGATAATTCTCTAAATCCAATCATGATCCTAATTTGATCCTCTCCCATTGCCAATAATCTGGCAAAAAAGGGGAAGGTGCCAGCCCCACTCTGGAATGCCAAATACAACAGCCAGTACACCACCTTAATTTTCTATAACATTTTATTTTATTTGCCCAAAGAGAAATCAGGTTTATTGTCTCATTTAATATTCAAACCGACTCTAGAGCAGGTTAGGTAAGTATTACTTATGGGTTTTTTTTTGTTGTTTTTTTTGTTTTTAAGAAACAGAAGTACAGTGAAGTAAGTAATTTGCCCAAGTCAATCAAAAGGCCAGTGACATTGCTAAAAACAGACCTTAGTTATCCAAATTTACAACTGAAGGCTCTTCAGTTTGGCCAGACTACTAGACATGGCAGGACAGGGCTACACCATCAGAATGAAGGTAGAATGGCACTCTTCACTCTGTATCCTGAAATCTAGGAACACATACCTACATAGGCAGCATTTCTTTGTGTTCTCAGCAGTGAATAAGCATTTGGTCCCTGTAGCTTCCAGATAGGTCCACAGCTAGGACACTGAGTGTCAGCCAACTGGCTTTCAAGTGATGAAATCTAACTTTTGGATAGGAACATAAAATCTCAGGCACCTAATGGGCCTACATTAATTATTTTACGAATCTGAGCCCAAGTCTGCCTTTTAGTTATGCTATTAAGAAAAATCATTAATAACTTTATACTCCTAGGTATCAGAGACCCATATATGGTTGAATGTGTTTAACCCATAGTTAGTTGTGTCAGGTATAATTTACAAACAATTCTTTGCAGAAAAAAGCCATTCCTTAGTGTCTTAATGTAGAATCAAGTGCATTACTGAGGTTGGCAGGAATCTTAATTTTCAGCTCTGACATCTGTAATAAAATACTCTTACCTTTCTTACTTTCTTTCCCCTCTCCTTATTCATCTTCTGCCTTGGTTATTTTTGCATGCTCAGCAACCCTCTCTCCATTCATTTGGGGAATTATTCTTCTTCCATTCTGTATGTTTCTGGTGGAGCTGCCAATCATACCATCTCTTTCACTTTCTTCAGTAGGGTGCAAATGTCCCAAGTTAGCTACCACAGGTCATGTAGTAAGTATATGGCTGCCTTTATAAGAAATCACCAAATTGTTTTCCAAAATGGTCATGCCCTAAACAGGTGGCCAATTATTCCAATACCCTGTATTTAATATTCTATCTAACATACCACACCTGCTCCCCCAAATTGAAACAGAGTCTAAATAGAGGGTCTATTTCATAGAACATTGCCTATTTCTCTATCAGTTTTTTAAAAAATATTCTAGCTTTATGGAATCCTTTAATTAAGCTTGGTCCCATGAACACAGGTGAATATAATGATTCTTTATTCTCAGAAGAAATTTGTGAAACTTCACTCTAGTTCTCTGCTATTTAATATGACTCATTCCCCTTCTGGATTTCTGGAATTTTTTGTTCCATGCTAAATGAACAAAGGATCAGAATTTTAGTGATGATGATGAGGAGGAACCCATGAGTCTATTAGCCATGACACCCTTTGGTAAGACAGGTGGTGAACAATGACCAATCAGGTAAGATTAGCAGTAGTAAACCATGTATTACAGTGCTCATTTTCAGCAGCTAGTGCATGATCTTCAGTTGTACCTGCTTCTTTCTGTAAGTCTCCTGGGAGTGTCTCACATGTTTGCAAACAAGTCCTCTCAGCTCTAACACACACTCTAAGGCTACAAGGTCAATAAGAATCTGATATCTTAGATATATCAACTCTGGAGTTGCCCCCTAAAACAAACTTTCCATATAAGTAGACTTTGAGGATTGGGTTATGTTCTATGGTATTTGTAGACATTAAATGAGCACGGTTTGGTTTGCTCTAATTATCTCAATCATGTTACATCTTTAAATATCCAAACCCAGGTACAAATAAAGAAAGAAATCAAGTGGTAGTCATGGCTGGCCTGTGGTGGCACAGTGGATAAAGCATGGGCCTAGAATGAATGCTGAAGTCGCTGATTTGAAATCCTGGATTTGCCTGGTCAAGGCATGTACCACAAGCAACCAGTAAACAGCTAAAGTGAAGCAACTATGAGTTGATACTTCTTGCTCCCCTTGACCTCTCTATAAAACCAAGCAAGATTATATTTTGTCCTATGGAAATGGGAACCAAGTGATCTCTGCTACTAATTGTGCCCAAGTTCCCTGAATTGATACAAGTAGTAAAAGAAAGGGGTAGCAGAGTTCTCCAGAACCTTGTATGGAACTAAAACAAGGATAAGATATCTATGTCATACTGCTCTTTACTAGACATACCAGCATTGTACTACCCTTTTGTTCTCGCCTTGCACCCTATTCACTTATATTGGAGTTTTAAGTTTCACCTCAGCATACCCCATTTAGGGACTCAACAAAATTTAAAAATAAGAATCACTAACAATGAGGTTATCATCACAGGATACAAATTTGGTTGCAACCAAAACAATGCCAGAAACACTTCCAGTGATCTTTGAAAAGGTCTTCAGCCTGACCTGCGGTGGCGCAGTGGATAAAGCATAGACCTGGAATGCTGAGGTCGCCGGTTCAAAACCCCAGGCTTGCCTGGTCAAGGCACATATGGGAGTTGATGCTTCTTGCTCCTCCCCCCTTCTCTCTCTCTCTCTCTCCAAATGAATAAGTAATAATTTTTTAAAAAAAGGTCTTCAGAAATATGACTGAAGTTGATCTGTAGCCAAACATGCCTAAAATAAATACACAAACTGAAATGATCATTTTGCAGCAAAGCCTTCTATTAAAAAAGGTGGATCAAAGGAAGGACCTCACATGTTAATTACAAAATGCATCACCTTTCCAACAGAGAGGTTGTGCCATCTGATAATCTAGTCTAATGAACTTTTAACATTATAGTGTAAGCAGCAGAACTTCTAGGAAATCTGAAATGGAAAAGTCAGATATAAATATTTTTTAAATTTTCTATGTCTGGAAATTTGAATAAAAATCAGTTAGGTTTATTTACAGTATTTCAATTACATCTATATTTTGGAAACAGCAGCACTGAATATGAATGGAAATTGCAGCTTTCCACTACCAGCTCCCAGAATGCATGGGGAGATGCTAAATTTAGACCAAGAGAAAAGCATATAATTTAATTTAAATGAGTAAGAACAAATGCCTTGATGACATTCACCTGCTGGAGTATCTGCCAGGTTTCGTTTATAGGTTGCCCCAGGTTGGAGATCTGGTAGACTCAGTTGCAGCATATGAAAGTGCAGTTAGGTTTGGATTTTGTAGCCTGTAGAGATGGACACTAAATGCTAAACACCTTCACATTATTTCTAAAGAGGCCATCTTTTTGAGCATGGCAGAGTCAGACTTTCCTATGCCTTGTTTTTGTGCTGCTGTTCAGAAGAGAAACCAGCCTTGAACTGGGGACTCCAACCTTCCAAGTACCTTGCTCATCCTCTATGTCTGCTTTTTGGTTCTCTTTTGCTTGGAAGGATTTTTGCTGAGTGTGTGGGAGATGCTGGAGCTGTGCTACTTCATTGCCACTGAATTTCTTGTCTTCTCTGCCTTTTAGAAAACAACTAAAAACATCCACCTAGATTACTCCCTTTCCATAATCATATACCCAAACTAAAAGGCCACCAATTGGCCCAGTTCTCTTCATCTGACTGCCATGATGTTAGTAGGAAGTTATAGAATGCACCCCCTCTGGCCTTTATTTACCTAAATCTACTCATCTTCGAAGTTTCTACTTTTATTCAGGAAGCCATGTTTGCTTATTTCAAGACACTCATCTTTCACAATTCTGTTTCTCTCAGGGCTAGAATAAGACCTGGAGAACTGTGGCTCTGAAAAGTTTTGGTGCTCCTCCATTTTAATTCAAAATAATAAAAATTGTAAAATATATATGTGTACAAATGGTCTAACCAGTTCTACTCCTGCCCTGAATAATTGCTATGTAGATGGTTTTTAAAAATATATCTATCAAATTATTTCAAAAATTATTCTGGCGCCCCTGATGTAATAGTACTCAAGACAATGCTAAGACTGTCTGTTAGATCATCTACCCTTGTCCTTCACTAGAAGAAATGCATTGAGATTAGAGACTTTGGCCAATTAATCACTGTATCTCAGAAGCCTAGAATAGCACCCACATACAACAGGTGCTCAATTTGTTCAACTAATGAAAAAAGTGAAATCTTCCAGCTGTCTTCAAATATTTTAAGAACTTCATGTGGTGAACTTGTACATGGAGACACTGGGTTGGGTTTCCTCCTGTGCTTATGTCAAGGACCCATGTATGAGAATTATTAAACATAAGAATACTAAACATAAGAATTTTCTGACATTTAAAATTGGTCAACATTACCCTTGGCAGCCTTGTGAAATAATGACTTCTCCATCAGTGGAAGTACCGATACTCAGAGTTAGAGGGTCATGTCAGGGGTTTTCTGCTTACAGAAAGGAGTTGAAAGAGATGACTATGGCGGGCAGAATAATGCACCCCCCAAAGATGTCTGTTCAAACCCCTAGAACCTATGAATATTAATTTACAAAGGGACTTTGTAGATGTGCTTAAGATAAA
The DNA here is from genome assembly GCF_036850765.1 of Saccopteryx bilineata. NCBI lineage: Eukaryota > Metazoa > Chordata > Mammalia > Chiroptera > Emballonuridae > Saccopteryx > Saccopteryx bilineata. Next base: position 164,265,456 of record NC_089491.1, on the reverse strand, counting down.
AACCTTAAGATGGAAAGATTATCTTAGATTAATGGAGGTGGGTGGGTAATCACATGTCCTTAATATCAGAGAACCTTTTTTCCAACTGGTCAGAGTCAGATGGTGAGGTGAGGAAGAGGCAGAAATGCAGTTATGCTGGCTTTGAAGAGGAAGGGGCCCACAAACCAAGGAGCAGGGTTAGCCTCTAAAGGAAAGGATTTCTGCCATTGCCTCCAGAAAGGAACACAGCCTTGCCATCACATTTTTTGTGTTTGTTAAAATTTTGACTTGTGCTGGAATTCTAATGCACAGAACCATAAGATAGTAAATTTGTTTTAATCACTCAAATATATTTTAAAAACTAATACAATAAACTTTAAGATTATTTGCCTGAGCTAAGATTCCATAATGCTGAATGGTTAGAAGAGGGATTAGATTAGTAAAACAATTCCTAAGGTGAGAGCCACTATAAATGAAAACAATTTTCTGTCTTCATTTATCATTTATTTATTCAAATTGCGTCTAAATGGAAACAATTTTCCTTCTGAATGCTTTGGGGTTTTAGATGAAAATGTCCAAATTGAAGCAACTTAAAACTTCTATTTCCCATCTGGCATAATATGAAATTCCACAGAACATATAAACAACATAGTCATCGATAATGTACCCAAACTGAGCCTGCCTTTAATTTTGAGTGATTGAGCAAGGTTGCTTATTTCCATCCAAGGGCCTGTTACAATAGAACCCATTTTGATGGCATCTTAAAGAAAACTCCCACTTACCTCAGAGAGGTACAGGCCTCTGAGTCTGCAAATCAGTTTTCACACAACAGGAACCCTCTTCATGGATCTGTTCCAACTTGCACAACTAAGGCCCCCAACCGAGAGGGAGAGAATAGCTACAGATTTCACTTAAACTCCCCCTAGTCTGCACATCTGTGTCACCTCTGATTATAAGGAAGTTAACAAGTGTGCTTAAGCAGTGGTTGCAAGATCCTGTTCTTTTGGGTTACATTTGTTTTGGAAAGTACAATGTAAATTCAGCTGGACTGTTGATAATTCCAGAAGTAGCTCCTCAGACATACATGATGTGAGGGCTCTCCCTGATAGTGATCAGTAGCATTTTCACTACAGATTCACACATCTCAACAGTCAGCTTCCCTTCCATAGGCACAATTAACTTCTTGTGCCTGTCTCTTTGGATGTAAGGGTAGCTAATGTCAACATTACCTCCCTTGCATTATCATAATTCCTCATCTGTGCATCAATGAGTGTACTCTTGTAGCATTTAGTTTCATATGATGATGAGGCCACTTCCCCTTAGAGTCGCAACCTCTATGCTTGACAGTCTCCGTCACCCAGGAGACACCATTATGATAAGCTGGATGGGGGCTTGTAAATGACCAGGTACAGTCCCTAGAATTCCTAGACCTTAGTCATCAACCCCATTTCATCCAGAGGAAACCAAAGTTCAGAGACTTAAAGAGTCTTGTTTAGGTTACCTACTGACATCTAGTCCTATTTTTCAACTCCTAGTCCAGTGTGCTTTATGCTTCGGGCACTGTGGTCCAAGTCTGCTACACTCAGGACTGAGGCAAAACATTTCAGAGAGAGATCTCTTGGCTAAGAGAACTGCCTTTGGAGTCCACGAAATCTGGGTTTAAATTCTGACTGCCACTCATTGACAATGTAACCTTGGGTATGTTCCTTAACAACGAATTTTAATTCAGCCAACAAATCACTAAATAAATGTCCAGAATCTGGCTTAGTCCTTAACTTGAAAGGAACCCCAAGAAGGTCTGCAGTAACTTTTTTTTTTTAGCCCCTTTCCACAAAATGGGGGCAGGGAAAGAGTGGGTTTATACATGTCTCAGAGGAGTCAGAAATTAACCAGGATCCTGAAAACTAAGAAGCATACCATTTCTTGCAAACCAAAGCTCGTTTTTTTTACAGCAATGTTTCATAATTTTCACTGTGCAAATCTTTGCTTCCTTGTTTAAGTTAATTCTTAAGTATTTTATTCTTTTTTGATGTTATTAAAAGTGATATTTTTTCTTAATTCCATTTTATATTGTTCATTATTTGTGTATAGGAACACAACAATTTTTGTGTGTTGATTTTAAGTCCTGCCACTAAACTGGATTAGTTAATTAGTTCTAGCATGTTTGTGTGTATCTGTGTGGTAGTGTAGTATTTAGAGTTTTCTACATGTAAGTCAATACCATAATGTTGTTATGAGTCAGGGGCGCAGAGAGAGAAATCAGCAGACAAAATCATCAAGGACTAGCAAAGGCCCACCGCTCGCTCAGGCAAATGGCCCTGAGTTTGCACTGTGTCCTATTTTTATTCACAAGACTTCAAAAATCTTGTTTACTGAGAAATTGGCATAACATCAAGCATAACTTTTACTTAAAGATACATGGAGTACACCTGCATGATAGCTTAATAATAACATAATATCAAAAGGCATTAATTGCTATTGCTTCTATGGTTCCCACAACATTCCTCTCTTTATCTCAAGGGATAACTTCGAAAGGAACAGAATCTTATGAGAATGTTTTACTGAGAAAAAAGCTCAGCAACTGCCTTCAGTCACATAGACCTGTTTCAGTGACCCACCTTCAAGTCACAAAACAATTTTCTTGGCAAAACATTCTTTTCTTATTGGCTGTGTTCCCATCCAAGGCCACGCAATGGGTTATTCCACTACACCATTATGAACAGGAATATTTTTATTTCTTTCTTTTCAATTTGGGTGACTTACCAGTACTTATTTTCTTGTGTAATTGCTCTGGGTAAGTCTTCCGGTACTAGATAGAATATAAGTGATGGGAGTGCACATCCTTGTCTTTTTCCTCATCTTAATGGAAAACTTTCAGTCATTCACCATTGAATAGTTAGCTGTGGCTTTTTATATATTGCTTTTATTATGTTGAGGTAATTTCCTTTTGTTCCTGGTTTGTTGGGTGTTTTGATGGTGAAAGGTTATTATTTTTGTCAGATGTTTTTCCTGAATCAATCTAGATGATAGTGTAATTTTGTCTTGTTCTGATAATGTGCTGTATTAGATCTATTGATTTTTGTATTTTGAACCCTCCTTGCATCCAGGGATAAATTCCACTTGGTCATGGTGTATAACCCTTTTAATGTGCCATTGAATTTTATTTGCTAATATTTTGTTGAAGACTTTTGCACCAGTGTTCATAAGAAATACTGGTCTGTAATTTTCTTGTAGTGTCTGTGTTCTTCTGGTTTCAGTGTCAGGGTAATGCTGGCCTCATAGAATGAGTTTGGAAGTATTTTCTCCTCTTCAGTCTTTTGAATTACTTTGAGAAGATTGTTGTTAATTCTTTCTTTTATATATTTTTAAGGTGTGCTTTATGGCCCAGATTGTGATCTACCTTGTTGAGTGTTCCATGTGACCTTGAGCAGAATGTGGAATGTGTACTTGTTGGATGAAGTATTCTGTGTCAATTAGATCCAGTTGATTAATGTTCCTTTTCAGTTCTACTATATCCTTACTGATTTTTCTGCCTATTGGAGCTTCCAACACTGATAGGAGAGTAAGAAATTTCCAATTATAATAGTGAATTTGTCTATCTTTCCTTGTAGTTCTATATTACTTTTGTCTCACATATTTTGATGTCCTATTGATATATGCATACACTTAAGGATAATTATGTTTTATTAGAGATTGATTTCTTTATCATTTTATAATGTTCTGCTTCCTGAAAAATGTCCTTGTTCTGGAGCCTGCTTGGTCTGAAATTAATATAGTATTTCAAGTTTTCTTTTGATTAGTGTTTGTATGAATGTCTTTCTGTATACTATTACTTTTAATCTATGTGTGTCTTTACAGTGAAAGTGTGTTTCTTGTAGACAACACAATGTGGTCTTGTTTTTATTCTGAGGTACAAGGGGTCAAGAAGTCAGCATGTCTTATATTTTGGAGGGGAGACACAATTCAAAACTCATTATGTATAATAATTTTGTATATTGGTAGATTTAATTTTCAACATTTTACTAAGGATTTTCGTATCCATACTTATAAGGGATTTATGCAGTTTTTTTTCTTATAATGTGTTACATCCCAGGAGACAGACCACAGCAAGCCCAAAGTGAATTTTATAAGTTTTACTGCAAACCTGCGCAGGGACTGCAGGCAACCCTCGCAAGGGAACACTGAAGCCCGAGCTTCTAAAATGGCTCCTTTTTATAGGATGGCTATCTAGGCTGAGCAAGCAAGCAACGTTTACAAGGGCGGGAGAGGTGCGATTAGCTGACCTTGTTCTTGGCTAAGTCTCTAGGGTAGGGGCTTCCTTGATCTGGGTTCATAGAGTTCAGTGGAAAATATTGCTACATTTATAACAGTTGTTTATCTTTTTTCCTTCAGCCATGTACTGGATGTACTCAGTTTTCATGGCTGGTGGCCTGCACTGCTTGTCCTAAGAAGTCACATTCCCCCGTTTTCTTCTTACTAGTTCAAATCATTGAACTTTGTTATTGCTCATCCGAACTGGGTATAATCTGGTAGGGCTGAGCTAAGACTATAAGTCTTACTATATCTATCCTTTCTCGAACAAATGCTGTGATGCAACCTTAACAAACTGGAACTGGACCCTAGGCTGATGCAATCAATTTGGGTTTTATACACTGGCCAGTGATCAGACTACTACGCCTCTCACAATGGTCAGCACTGAGCTCAGGGGGAGGGGGGTATTTATAGGCAAAACCTACAAGGTTACAATGTTTTCAGCAAGTTTGTACAATATCCTTGCAAAAGCACACAAGTACACACTGTTCTAAGATAATAAACTACTTTCCTGCAATATCGGCAGGGTTGATACACAAGGAACGCATCCTGCCTTTGCTAGCAAGATTAGATTTGCTGAGGCTCATGAGAATTTTTTACTTTAGCTGTAGCTATAAGCTAATTGGGTCAGGGGTCCTCCCTAGTATGTGCTGGCACACTGATAGTGTGCCCTTAGTACTACAAGCTTTACGGCTTGAATTCTCTTTTGTACATACTGCGTGAGGCAGTTGATAATACATGAACTAATGGTGACCCCCCTACTATAAGTAAAATGAGGGGTCCGGTAAGAGCAGTAACGTAGTGAGCCAAGGGGATGAAGAGAATAAATTCTCATACTAATTTCTTTCTGCCTTGCATTTTTCTTCTCTGTACTAACTTCTTACAACTTGTACAAACCTTCTGCAACTTATATAAACCTTTAATTTTTATGAACTTTCTTATCTATTCAGAAATGACTGGCTTTATAATAACTTACTTTCTCCCTTTTTCATTCTAAAGTATTTCTATACCTTATATCTTTTATTACTGAAACTACAATTTCCTTTCAGTCAGAACTCTTTTTTTTTTTTTTTTTAATTTTCTGAAGCTGGAAACGGGGAGAGACAGTCAGATAGACTCCCACATGCGCCCGACAGGGATCCACCCGGCACGCCCACCAGGGGCAACACTCTGCCCACCAGGGGGTGATGCTCTGCCCCTCCGGGGCGTCACTCTGCCATGACCAGAGCCACTCTAGCGCCTGGGGCAGAGGCCAAGGAGCCATCCCCAGTGCCCGGGCCATCTTTGCTCCAATGGAGCCTTGGCTGCGGGAGGGGAAGAGAGAGACAGAGAGGAAGGAGGGGGTGGGGGTGGAGAAGCAAATGGGCGCTTCTCCTATGTGCCCTGGCCGGGAATCGAACCCGGGTCCCCCGCACGCCAGGCCTACGCTCTACTGCTGAGCCAACCGGCCAGGGCCTCAGTCAGAACTCTTAATTTTAAAAATCTTAACCTTTATCTTTAGTGACAACTAAGCTGGCAGTAAGTAATTTTCTTTAAAGTATACTTCTTCTTGGAGGTGTCCTCCCTCTAAGTAACTAGTATTTATAGGTTAAGTGTAAGTACACATATATTTTTCATTACCTTGTAGCTTCCCTTCTAACTAAGGGACTTATAGTAGTACATGTATTAACTCTTAAGACAACTTGTTCTGGCTTTTCTTTGACCTTAGTTCCCCTCCCTCCCTAAAGTCTAATTAAAAAGAGATCCTTAGTGAGTTTCTCTAGGCATTAGCCATGTGTGGACTAGTCAACTTCTGGTTTGTGGCTGAAGCAAAGCATGCTGTCCTTTTCAGGGTCAGCTTACAAGAGTTGGCGGGGTCAGTCTCCGCTGTCCACAAAGGTGTCTCTGCTGGGACTGCAAGCTTCAGCCGGCTGCAGTGGACCCAGGTGGGTATGCCTTCTACCTTGGCAGTAGTGGGAGTGGACCCATCCACGTGGGAGTCAGTCCTTGGGTGGTGTACTTCTTTACTGAGTCTGCAGGCTGGAAGGGATGTATTAGGTCTTCTGGCAGAGCTGAAATTACTTCTTGGACAGTCTTTTGGACAGCCTGCTGAATAATCTGTAGACCCTGTAAGACGCAGGGGTCCTTAAACTTTTTACACAGGGGGCCAGTTCACTGTCCCTCAGACCGTTGGAGGGCCGCTACATACAGTACTCTAGTACACTGACTACTAATGAAAGAGGTGCCCCTTCCAGAAGTGCAGCAGGGGCCAGATAAATGGCCTTAGGGGGCCGTAGTTTGGGGACACCTGCTGTAAGTACTTAAGGAAGGAGTGGTTATTTAATTTAGTTGTTTTATTTCCTCTCTGAGTTTCAGTAGGAAGGGAGGGAGTCTCCTAAACATTATCTCAAAAGGAGTGAATTCTTCCCTGTAGGGGGTATTATCTCGCCCTAAGGAGGGCTAAGGGGAGTAAGGTGGGCTACTTTCTACCAGTTTAAAACAAGTTTAAAGTTTCCTTTAAGATCTGATTCATGTTTTCTACTGTCAATTACTTTAGTAAAATCTATTTCTAAATGTTTACCTGGGAAGTTCTCTGTTTCTCTTTATAATTTCTTTACTTTGCTTAATATTTATTTGGGCACAGACTAAACACTTAGACATTATGCTTTCTCTATTAGATTCTAAGTCTGACTTTTCTGATTGGTTGTAAAAAAACCTTTGGCAATCTGGGTTCTAGAAAAGTTACTAAAATTTCCTAAAACCCTACTGGTTTTAGGGCTACCTTATTGGTAGTATTATCAGCTGCTTGCTTGGTTTTTCTTGAGAGTTTCTACAGAGTCCTCCTCTCTAGGTGGCCTGGACAGTGGATGATAACCACTACTTCAGGAGAGCAGTCTCCTGCATTCTCCGGGGTGAGGGTTTGAGCCTCACTTTTGCTGGTTCTTAAGCCTTCTCCTGATGGCCCCTCTTCGACTGTGCCTGTCTTCAGTTGTTCCTGCCTTCAGGAATCTTACACATCTTTGGCTAACCAGCTATCTTAGGGGCCAGAGTTATTTATGGCCATGAGAGTAAGAGAGGAGCAATGCCCCTTCTAAAATGCTTAGTTTTAGCAGCCGATGTTTCTACCTAATGAAAAACTTATAATACATTTCTTTTATAATTCCTAGAGCTGAATGCTATGTAAAGGCTAAGTTGACTGCCTTAGTATCTCTAAGTCTAGGGGTGTATAGACTCTGTAAGCTTTCTATAGTCTAAGAAAGCTGTGGGGGTCTTCTGAGGATCCTGAATAACTTCTGACACCTTAGATAAACTTATGGTTGTTTTTCTGAGTATCTTCTCTGATCCAGGCTAACAGAAACTGGTGGAAAGTGTCTAAAAATTTCTTCACTTGCTTGGGTGGTGGGGTCCCACTTAGGCTAGGCAATTAGAAACATTTGCTTAAGGTGGTCTCAGTTGTTGTAAGTGGGGCAGCCTATGTACAGTACAGATTTGTAACAGTCCTGTTCAGGCTTGAGGCTCCTCTGAGAAAAGGGGGTTCTGAGCTTTCTAATTCTGTAGGCCACTTGGAAAAAAGAATTTAAACTATTTCTTATTTTCTCTTTCCTTGACTATCAGCTGTAATTGAACTATTGTTCTTATGCTACCTTAAATTAGCACCCTGCCCTTTAACTCGGTTGGAACTATGAGGGCTCTAATCTATGACATTTCTATAGGAAATATTAAGTAAAACCCAAGCAGTTTCACCTCTGTACTTTTCCTAATGTACTTATTTACTTAGCTGATTAACAATTATAGTTTGATAGGGTGGTAAATTAGGTGGAGGTTCAGGATTATGTCTCTAGAGTTCTCTTTTCTACCTATTATGTTAAGAATTCTTCTATTAAGCCAATCAATAGTAATATTTGTCACTCTGGGTTTTGTGACCTAACATTGAACAATTAACAATTACTAAATTATTACATATCCCCTAATATTTAAAAATTTAACATTACAGGCTATGAAATAGCAAATGAAAAGGAGAATTAACAAAAGACTGTTGAAATAACATATACATTTCTAACAGAAAATGTGTTTTTTTTTTACAACAACAGATTTTTGGTACAAAAAGGAAGTCTTTGTATTTGACAGACTATATAATTCTATATGCTTTATTATTAGTACAAATTTAGTACAATTTACAATAAGAGATTATAAACTACTATCCCTAATGAACTACTGATTTTCAGAGAAAAATAAGGAATGGTCAAAATGTAGTTATTATTTTGTGGCTTCCTAGCTGGCAAAGAGATGCTAACCCTCTTTTTGACCTATAAAGCTTAACAACATTAAGTTATTATAAGGGTCGGGGTAGTAAACTAAAAAAACCACAATTTTATAAACTTATTTTCTTAACAGTGGGGTATTCTAGTTTAGTTAAGGTCCTCAATTTTTTTAGGGACATAGTAACCCTATAATTCCCTGAGGGCCCTTTTCTTATAATTCTTGACTATTATGGCTAAAGCAGTGGGTTTAGAAGGGGTCGTATTCCCTAAATCTTCTCCTCAGGTCTGGCTCCAGATAGCAGGTGGGGATTCCCGGGAGCCAAAGCAGAGGAGGGCAGGGGGCTGTAGCAAGGTGATGATAGCCTCTAGCTTACTGCGCTGTTATCTTTTGCCTAACCAAGCAGTGGCTCAGCCCTTGAGCTAAGAAAGAGGTTTCTTTATTATATACACTATAAGGGAATCAGTCAGGGTGCCTGGGATTCCCAGTGCCCAAGGGGGAGGGGCAGGTGCCTGAAACTGTGAGGGGAGCCTGCCACTTCTTTTTTTTCCTTTTCTCTACCGCTTCTCCTGCAGCCAGCTGCAGCCTGGCTGCCTTTTCTTTCTCTACCTCTGCTGCCGTATACTGGGCTGCATACTGACCATGCCACCTGCCTGAGGATGGGTGCTGGTGATAGTATGCTAGACTCTCTATGTTTTCTATGGGTTTAGCAATCCTTGGTTTGGCCAGTCTGCTCTTAAGTTGGCCATTTTAATTTACAGAGAATTCTCAATGTATCTTCTTAATATTAATTCTTACCCTTTATTTTCTAAATGGGTAAAATTTCTTTGGGTCAGTAGGTGAATATCTGAATATCTGAAACTAGTTTCTACTCTATACTTCCTCCAGCACTCTCTTAGGTCTTTAGTTAGTTCCTATAATTTGTGGGCTTGTTTATGAATTTCCCTTAATATAGTTCTTAAAAATTTTCTTAACATAACCTGGTCTTCTCGTGGCTATGTCAATCCACACATCTATATATGGTATCTAGTCAGAGTGCGGGACCCAATAGACATTTGCCCTGACAGCAAAGAGTGTGGGTAAATTGAAGGTGCCCTCTGAGGGCCACCCTACAGCAAAGGTTGGCCATGCTAGTTCACAAAGAGTCCGCAACATGGCGGAATCAACAGGAGTCCCATAGTCTAGTGCCCTGTGAGAGAAATCAGAAAAGTTATCAAGCAAGCACTGAAGAGGCATTAGGGCAGCAGATTGCCCCTAACTCATGGCCCTTGGTTCTCGAGGGAATCCTGTGAGGAAGCAATGGGCGAAGCAGACAAACAAACCAAATATGCACACAAAACAAACAAAACTTCTAAACCAAAATCAAAGGGAGAAGGCAGCGTCTTGCGTTCCCTGACCAACCAGGTGGGGAGAAATCAGGTGGTGTCCCGCCTGCTCCACTACACCCTTTTCTAACCAGAGCTCTGTTTCCAAATATTCAAAGATGAAGCTTCCTTACCAAACAGTCTCAAGACTCCAAATGTTTCGAATCAGCCAAATTCAGTTTCCAAATGGCAACTTCTGGAGGCTGGCCAGCTACCAACTGGTCTGCTGCAGCCCACTCTGTGAGGAGGGGTCTTACACGGCCAATCTCACTGGGGCCTCCATATGTTACATCCCAGGAGACAGACCCAATGTGAATTTTATAAGTTTTACTGCAAACCTGTGCAGGGACTGCAGGCAACCACGCAAGGGAACACTGTAGCCCGAGCTTCTAAAATGGCTCCTTTTTATAGGGTGGCTATCTAGGCTGAGCAAGCAAGCAATGTTTATAAGGGCAGGAGAGGTGTGATTAGCTGACCTTGTTCTTGGCTAAGTCTCTAGGGTAGGGGCTTCCTTGATCTGGGTACAGAGAGTTCAGTGGAAAATATTGCTACATTTCTAACAGTTGTTTATCTTTTTTCCTCCAGCCATGTACTGGATGTACTCAGTTTTCATGGCTGGTGGCCTGTACCGCTTGTCCTAAGATGTCACATAATGACTTTCTGGCTTTGGTATTATTTTGATGTGGCTTCATAAAATATTTTGGAAAATGTTTCTTCCTCTTTTACTTTCTTCTGGCTGCTTTTTAAGATTTCCTCTTTTGGAGACAAGATGGCCATGGAGTAGGCGGATGTTCCAACTCCCACATCCCAGAACCAAAGTGGATTACAATTAATTTTGAGAACAGTCATCTTGAAAGACTAACTTTGGGCTAAACTAAGAGGGTTCTACAGCCAAGGACCACCAAAGAACCCACACTGAGGCTGGTAGGAAAGGTGGAGACGTGGAAAGGGCTGCCCCACTCTCTGGAGAGAGCAGTGGCCTTGAGGGACTCTTGCAGTGGGGAGGAGTGCCCAGTGAATTGTGGGTGGTGGGTCCTCAGCCCCAGAACTGGAGTCCCAGCCTAGAGCCCTGGAGCCTGGAAGGGGCAAAAGGACTGTATTTGGCTGAGGAAGGAGCCTAGATACTGTTTGAAAGAGACAGAACTCTCAGACCCAGACCCAGCATTAAAGGGACCGCATAGAGAGCCTCTCTCACAGCCACCTGCCTGGGGCTTCGGGAGCAGAGAGTGCTGGGAGGACTGGAGTTGCCAGGGGAGAGAGTGGTCTCCGAGGCACAGGGGGAGACAATTTGAGGAATGGACACCCTAACCCCTGAGCTGAATCATGCTCCAAATCTAAAGTGAACATTTTTCTTTGGAGCAGCAATACTAGCAAAAGGAAGAAATTACCCCATCTACTGGAGGCTCTCCTGCCCCAGTTAGAACAAAGAGGCGCTTAGAGGCAGGTAGCATGTTAGGGACACAGGTAGTGAGTGCTGGGGTCTGAGCTACATCCCTTCCCCATGCTGCTGAGTGCTCTCTGGGGTGGGCTGGCAGGTGGCAGAGGAGCACAGCTGCAAGAGCTGGGGTGGTCTGAGCAAGTGTGCAGTCCCACCTGAGAAGGCCAAAGCTGCTGTGGCCACTGTGGAGGTCCCAGGTGAGCGCACAGGTTGGCCCCCAGAGATAAGGGCCAGGGCAGCTGGTTGGAGCAAACCCGCGAACCCACAAACCCATCTGCAGCTGAATCCAGATTGACTGCAGAGGTGGTTCAAGCTTAGGACATGGGGGCAGACCCCTGGAGCCAGAGCTGTGGGGGCTGCTGCGGAGGTCTGAGCTCATGCGCAATCCGGCCCTTCTGCCCTTGGAGGCAGAGGGGGCCAGAGGACAGCAGAGGCGGTCCCAGTGGCTGCATGCAAGTCCGCCCGCAGAGGCCGAGGCCACAGCAGCTGCTGTGGAAGTCGGACTCGTGCACAATCACGCCTGCGGTGTGGGCCAGCCCCTGGCAGTGGCTGAGGCCCAGGAGACAGTGTAAGTGGTCTGAGTGGCTGCGCAGGCCCACCTGCAGAGGCAGAGGCTGTGGGGGCTGCTGCACAGGTCCAGGCTCATGTGAAATCATGCCTGCAGCCTGGGCCTGCCCCTGGTGGCAGCTGAGACCTGGGGGACAATGCAAGCGGTTGGAAAAGGCATGTGCAGGCCGCCTGTGGTGGTGGAAGACACAACAAGCCACTGCAGAGGTCCTAGCTCAGGGGCAATCCAGCCCATGACGTGAGCCCACCATTGGTGGTGCCTGGGGCCCGGGCGACCTCAGGGGTGAGTGCAAGCCCACCAGGGGTGGCAGAAGCCACAGTGGCCATGGATGCAGGCTGGCTCTGGCAGTGCCCAAGACCAAAAGCTGAAGGCAGCAACAGTGGTGGTAGGGTGCCGGAGGACATACCACACATCAGGAGCACAGAGCCCACTGGTCCCTTGAGACGAAACCATTCTGAGTGCTGAAAAAGAAGAAAAAAACAAAATAAAATAAATAAAAAGTCTGGACAGAAAGACACCTGAGGCTAAGGGGTAAGCCACAACCAATACCGTATCTAATCACTGAATTACACTACTGAGCCCAACAAGTAGCCAGCAATAAGAGGCAGAAAAAAGCGGATCTCAGGGGAACTTGAACTTTCAAAGGAATTTCTCTCAGGTCAAGAGTAGATAAAAACTATCCTAGGAGTGCAGTTGATATTTACAACAGCACCTTGGTCCAGCAGAGGCAGCCATAAGATTTGGAATACCTGTAGCTCCAAAATGATAGCTAAGAGTCAGTCACAGGCAGTGACCCCCACCAATCTGCACCAGGCACTTGATAGGGAGGTCCAGGGCAGGCACATCCAGTGGCCAGATACAGAGAGCATCAGTTCAGGACCTAACAACCCTTGTTAGAGAGGTAGCTTAATGAAGTGCTCCTCACACCCAACCCAGCTAAGACATAGAAAATGCCGACACAAATAGCAAAAAGGAGTGATAGCAGATAAGCAGTCCACACCAGATTACAAACAACAGTTGATGCCAACCCAAGAAGACCTAGAAACAACACAACTGAAAATTTGAGGCTAGCAATACCAACCCTAGACTCAGCTAGCTACACAAACAACACACCCAGAGGAAGAGTGTATACACAGACAAAATGGGAAGACAAAGAAATGCAATCTAAATGAGTCAAAAAGAGAAATCCCTAGAAAAAGAACTGAGTGAGATAAAAATAACCAAATTACTAGATGCAGAGTTTAAAATAATGATTGTTAGAATTCTCAAAGATCTTAGAGCAGGCATCACCAAACTATGGCCCATGGGCTGCATGCAGCCCCTGAAGCCATTTATCCAGCCCCTGCTGAACTTCAGGAAGGGGCACCTCTTTCATTGGTGGTCAGTGAGAGGAGCACTGTATGTGGCGGCCCTCCAATGGTCTGAGGGACAGTGAACTGGCCCCTTGTGTAAAAAGTTTGGGGACCCCTGTCTTAGAGCAACAATGAATGGACATAATGAACACCTAAATAAAGAGATAACAAGTATCAAAAAGGACATTGAAATAATAAAAAAGAATCAGACAGAAATGACAAACATAAGATCAGAAATGAAAACTACACTAGAAGGAATTAAAAGCAGGCTGGATGAAGCAGAGGATTGAATCAGTGATACAGAGGATAAGATAAGCAAGAGTACAAAAGCAGAACAGCAAAAAGAAAAAAGAATCAAAAAGTCCGAGAAAACTCTAAGAGAGCCCTGTGACAATATGAAGAGAAACAATATCCACATAATAGAGGTTTCTGAAGGAGAAGAGAAAGAACAAGGGATAGAGAACCTTTCTTAAGGAATTATAACTGAAAATTTCCCTAAATTGATGCAGGAAAGAGTCACACAGGTTCAAGAAGAAGAGAGAACCCCATTAAAAAAGAACCCAAAGAGACTCACACCAAGACACATCATAATCAAAATACCAAAGCTAAGAGATAAAAGAAAGAATACTAAAAGCTGCAATAGAAAAACAGTCTATCACCTACAAAGGAACCCCTATAAGGATGACATCTGACTTCTAAACAGAAACACTTGAGGCCAGAAGGGAATGGCAAGAAATATTCAAAGTAATGCAGAACAAGAACCTACAACCAAGACTTCTTTATACATCAAGGCTATCATTTAAGATTGAAGGAGAAATTAAAAGCTTGCCAGACCAAAACCAAAACAAAAACAAAAAAAACAACAACAAAAAAACCCCTCAAGGAATACATTACAACCAAACCAATGCTGCAAGAAATGTTAAGGGGCCTGCTGTAGACAGAACAAAGAAGGGAAAAAATTTAGTAAAACAGGAATGTAGGTTCAAAGAAAAAAGTGGCAATAAACAACTACATATCAATAATAACCTTAAACATAAATGGATTAAATGATCCAATCAAAAGACATAGGGTAGCTGGATAAGAAAACAGGACCCATACATTTCCTGTCTACAAGAAACCTACCTCAGAACAAAAGATACATATAAATCAAAAGTAAAAGGATAGAAAAAAAATATATTTCAGAGGGGGCGGCAAGATGGCAATGGGTTAGGTGGACATACCAACTTCCACCACCCAGAACCAAAGTGAATTACAACTTAATTTTAAGAACCATCATCTGGAAAAACCAACTTTGGACTAAACTAAGAGGACTCTTTAACCAAGGAACACTAAAGAAGCCACACTGAGACTGGTAGGAAAAGTAGAAACGTGGGGAGGGCTACCCAGCTCCTGGGAGTGAACGGCAGCCTTGAGAGACTCATATGGCAGAAAGTGAGTTGAGCAAAGAGGGGAGGGTCCTGGGCCCCAGGAACAGAGCCCCAGCCTGCAGCCCCAGAGCCTAGAGGAAGCATATAGATAGCATTTAGCTGCAAAACAAGTCAGGATACTGTTTGTGAGAAAGAGACAGATTTCTCAGACCCAGAATTCTTCTTAAAGGGACCACACAAAAAACCTCTTTCACAACCACTCACCCATAGATCCGGGGGACAGGGAGAAATGAGAGGACCAGAGTAGCAGGAAGAGAGTGTAATCTAGGAAGCACAGGGAGAAACACTTTGAGGAACAGCCACCCTAAACCCTGGGTTGAGTCACCTCCCAAATCTAAAGTATTTCCCCTGGAACCAGAAATACCAGCAAAGGGAAGCAAAACACCAGCTAAACAACTCTTCTGTGGCACTCAGAGCAAAGTCACTCAGAAAAAAAGGAGCCTTCAGGAATACAGTATTGACTGCTGAGGTCTGAGCTGCACTATCCTTACCCACACTGCTGAGGGCTCGCAGGAGAACGGGCTGTGGTGGGACGCAGAAGCACAGTCCTGTCGGCACAGGTGGAAGCTGGGCTGGTCATGACTAAGGCCTGGCATGAGCTCAACCTAGCCTGGTGGGGGCAAAGGGGATGCACAAGAAAGGTCTGACATGGCTGCAGGGCCAGGCAAGCAAGAGTGGTCCACCTGCAATCCCACCCACAGGGGAAAGGCAAAAGCCTGGGCTGAGCACTGGCATGCAGCCCGGCTGAGCATGTAGAGCCAGGGCTTGAGACCAGATGTGTGAACATAGATCTGCCTGCAGGGGTGGGGCGAAAGCCTGGGAACAGGCAGAGACCCGCAGCTGAGCACAGGTGCGCAGCCCTGCCAATGGTGCCAAGGCTTGCGGCCCCAGTGCAGTGTGGAGCCCCACCTGCAGGGGGCCAAGCAAAGGCTGAGGCTGGCCAAGGCTTGTAGCCCAGGCACATGAACACAGCCCCTTCTGTGGAGGAGAGGCAGAAACCGCAGCAACAGCGCAGCAACAGGGCAGCGGTCTGGTGCCGGCAACACCCATATCTGAACACCTGAGGCAGCAGCAGAGGGGGTGGCAGGCCTGAAGATACACATCTAGGGAACATAGAGGCTACATCCATTGGACTCCAGTGGCCACACCCTTTTATACCCAGAAAAATGGGAAGGCAGAGAAATGCAACCCAAATGAATCAAGAGAGATCCCCAGAAAAGGACTTGAATGAGTCAGATATAACCAAATTAACAGATGTAGAGCTTAAAATCATGATTGTTAGGATGCTCAAAGATTTCAGAACAACAATAGATGTACATAACAAACACCTAAAGAAAGAGATAGCAAGTATAAAAAGGACATTGAAATAATAAAAAAGAATCAGTCAGAAATAACAAATACAATATCAGGAATGAAGACCACAATGAAATGAATTAAAAGCAGGATGTATGAAGCTGAAAATCGAATCAGCAAGTTAGAGAACAAGATAAACAAAGGGACAGAAGCAGAGCAGCAAAAAGAAAAGAAACTCAAAAAGTCTGAAGAAACTCTAAGAGAGCTCTGTGAAAAAATAAAGAGAAATAACATCTGCATCATAGGGGTTCCTGAAGAAGAAAAGAAAGAACAAGGGATAGAAACTTTGTTCAATCAAATCACAGCTGAGAACTTCCCAAAATTCAGGCAAGAAAAAGTCACACAAGTTCAAGAAGCACAGAATTCCACTGAAGAGAAATCCAAAGATATCTACACCAAGACATATCATAATTAAAATATCAAAGCTAGGAAATAAAGAGAAAATATTAAAAGCTGCTAGAGAAAGAAAGCCGACACCTACAAAGGAGCCCCCATAAGGATGACATCTGACTTCTCAACAGAAACACTTGAGGCCAGAAGGGAATGGCAAGAAAAATTCAAAGTAATTCAGAACAAGAACCTACAACAATAGCCTTCTTTATACAGCAAGGCTATTGTTTAAAATTGAAGGAGATATAAAAAGCTTCTCAGAAAAAAACAAACAAACAAAACAACTGAAAGAATTCATTACAACAAAAACAATGCTGCAAGAAATGTTAAAGGGCCTGTTGTAAATAGATCAAAGGGGTAAAAGAATATAGCAAAAGAGGAATACAGCTTTAAAGAATAAAATGGCAATAAACAACTACATATTAATAATAACCTTAAATGTAAATGGATTAAATGATCCAATCAAAAGACATAAGGTAGCTGCATGGATAAGAACAAAAGATGCACATAGACTGAAGGTAAAAAGATGGAAAAAATATTTTATGCAATTCGAAATGAAAAAAAGCTGGGGTAGCAATACAGACATCAGACAAAATGGACTTTAAAACAAAGGCTAAGTAAGAGATAAAGAAGGTCACTACACAAAGATAAAGGGAACAATCCCACAGAAAGATATAACCATTATAATTATCTACGCACCTACTATAGGAGCCCTTAAATATATAAATCAGACTTTGATGGATATAAAGGGCGATATCAACAGCTATACTATAATAGTAGGGGATTTCAATACCCCACTAACATCACTAGATAGATCCTCAAGAAAGAAAATTAACAAAGAAACAGCAGACTTATTTTTTTATTTTTATTTATTTTTATTTAAAATTTTTTTTTTTAATTTTTTTGTATTTTTCCAAAGCTGGAAACGGGGAGAGACAGTCAGACATGTGCCCGACCGGGATCCACCCGGCACACCCACCAGGGGCGACGCTCTGCTCACCAGGGGGCGATGCTCTGCCCCTCCAGGGCATCGCTCTGTTGCGACCAGAGCCACTCTAGCACCTGGGGCAGAGGCCAAGGAGCCATCCTCAGCACCCGGGCCATCTTTGCTCCAATGGAGCCTTGGCTGTGGGAGGGGAAGAGAGAGACAGAGAGGAAGGAGAGGGGGAGGGGTGGAGAAGCAGATGGGCGCTTCTCCTATGTGCCCTGGCTGGGAATTGAACCCGGGACTTCTGCACGCCAGGCCGATTTTCTACCACTGAGCCAACCGGCCAGGGCCTAGAAACAGCAGACTTAAAGGACACACTAGATCAACTGGATTTAATAGATATCTTCAGAACCTTTCACCCTAAACCAGCAGAATACACATTCTTTTCAAATGCTCATGGCACATTCTCTAGGATAGACCACATGTTAAGGCACAAAAGCAGTCTCAACAAATTTTAAAACATTGAAATCATATCAAGCATTTTCTCCAATCACAACGGTATGAAACTAGAAATCAACCAAAACAGAAAAACTGAAAAATATTCAACACTTGGAAACTAAATAGCATGTTATTAAATAATGAATGGGTTAACAATGAGATCAAAGAAGAAATAAAAAAATTTCTAGAAATGAATGCTAATGAACATACAACAACTCAAAATTTATGAGACACATCAAAAGCAGTACTGAGAGGGAAGTTTATAGCATTACAGGAATACCTTAAGAAGCTAGAAAAAGTTCAAATAAACAACTTAACCCTGCATCTAAAAGAACTAGAAAAAGAACAGCAAGTAAAGCCCAGTGGTAGTAGAAGGAAGGAAATAATAAAGATCAGAGTGGAAATAAATGACATAGAGGCTAAAAAAAACCAGTACAGAGGATCAATAAACCAGGAGCTGGTTTCTTGAAAAGGTAAACAAGATTGATGAACCTTTAACCAGACTGACCAAGAAAAAAAGAGTGAGGACTCAAATAAATAAAATTACAAATGAGAGTGGAGAAATAACAACTGACAAAACAGAAATACAAAGGATTGTAAGAAAATACTATGAAGCACTGTATGCCAATTAACTAGACAACCTATATGAAATGGACAAATTCCTTGAAACATGTAATCTTTTAAAAATCAATCTGGAAAAATCAGAAAACCTAAACAGACTGATTACAACAAATGAGATTTAAACAGTTATCAAAAAACTTCCAACAAGCAAAAGTCCTGGGCCTGATGCCTTCACAAATGAGTTTGACCAAATATTCAAGGAAGACCTAACTCCTATCCTTCTTAAGCTATTCAAAAACCTCAAAAAAAAAAACCGGAAGACTTTCAAGCTCCTTTTATGAGGTGAACATAATTCTGATTCAAAAACTAGGCAAAAAATAAAAAACACAAAGAAAAAAAATTATAGGCCAATTATAGACCAATATCCCTGATGAATTTAAATGCTATTAATAAAATCCTCAACAAAATATTAGCAAACTGGGTCCATCAATATATAGAAAAAGTCATACACCATGATCAAGTAGGATTTATTCTGTGGAGGCTAGGCTGGTACAATATTTGCAAATCAATCAATGTGATTATTCACATAAACAAAAGGAAGGAGATAAACCACATGGTAATTTCAATAGATGCAGAAAAATCATTTGAAAAAATCCAGAACTCATTCATGATTCAAACTTTCAGCATAGTGGGAATACAGGGAACATACCTCAACATGATAAAGGCCATCTATGATGACCCACAGCCAACATCATACTCAATGGACAAAAATTAAAAGCAATCCCCTTAAGATCAGGAACAAGGCAGGGGTGCCCTCTTTCACCTGTTTATTCAACATAGTTTTGAAAGTCCTAGCCACAGCAGTTTGAGAAAAAATAAATAAAAGGCATTCAAATTGGAAAAAAAGATGTAAAACTATCATTATTTGCTGATGATATGATACTGTACATAGAAAACTCTAAAGTTGCAGTAAAAAAACTAGTAGACCTGATAAATGAATTCAGCAAGGTGGCAGAATATAAAATTAATACTCAGAAATGAGAGGCATTTTATACACCAACAATGATTTGTCTGAAAAAAAAAATTAAGAAAACAATCCCCTTCACTATTGCAAAAAAAAAAAAAAAAAAAAGTACCTAGGGGTAAATTTAATCAAAGAGGTAAAAGACTTGTACTCATAAAATTATAAAACATTGATAAAAGAAATTAAAGATACAAACAAGTGGAAGCATATACCATTTTTATGGATAGGAATAATAAACATCATTAAAATATCCATATTATGCAAAGCAATTTATAAATCAATGCAATTCCTATTAAAATACCAATGGCATCCTTCAAAGATATAGAACAAATATTCCAAAACTTTATATGAAACCAAAAAAACAAACAAACAAACACGAATAGTGTCAGCAATCTTGAAAAAGATGAATAAAGTGGAAGGTATCACACTTTCTGATATTGAGTACAAGGCCATTATACTCAAAACAGCTTGGTTCTGGCATAAGAACAGGAATACAGATCAATTGAACAGAACAGAGAACCCAGACATAAACCCGCACCTTTATGGACAACTGATATTTGACAAAGGAGGTAATAGCATACAATGGAGTAAAGACAGTCTCTTTAACAAATGTTGTTGGGAAAATTGGACAGCTACCTGCAAAAAAGTGAAATTAGACCACCAACTTACACCATTCACAAAAATAAACTCAAAATGGATAAAAGACTTAAATGTAAGTCATGAAACCATATGCATCCTAGTGGAAAACATAGGCAGTAAACTCTCCGGCATCACTTGCAGCAATATATTTACTGATTTATCTCCACAGGTAAAGGAAATAAAGGACTGGACAAACAAGTGGGACTATATCAAACTAAAAACTTTTGCACAGCTAAAGACAATATGAACAAAGTAAAAAGGCAAACCACACAATGGGAGAATATATTCGGCAATACGTCTGATAAGAAGTTAATATCCAAAATTTATAAAGAACTTGTAAAACTCAACACCAGGAAGATAAACAATCCAATAAAAAAATGGGCAGCCTTACCAGGCCGTGGCACAGTGGATAGAACATCAGACTGGGATGAGGAGGACCCAGGTTCAAGACTTCGAGGTTGCCAGCTTGAGCGCTGGCTCATCTGGTTTGAGCAAAGCTCACCAGCTTGGACCCAAGGTCGCTGGCTTGATAAAGGAGTTACTCGGTCTGCTGAAGACTCATGGTCAAGGCACATATAAGAAAGCAATCAGCGAACAACTAAGGTGTCGCAAAGAAAAACTGATGATTGATGCTTCTCATCTCTCTTCATTCCTGTTTGTCACTATCTATCCCTCTCTCTGAAAAAAAAAAAAGGCAAAAGAAATGAATAGACACTTCTCCAAAGAGGACATACAGATGGCCAATAGGCAGATGGAAAAAATGCTCAACATCATTAGTCATTAGAGAAATGGAAATGAAAACCATCATGAGATATCACCTCACACCAGTCAGAATGGCGCTCATGAACAAAACAACACAGAGTAAGTCTTGGCGACGATGTGGAGAAAAGGGAACCCTTCTGCACTGCTGGTGGGAATGCAGACTGGTTCAACCACTGTGGAAAAAAGGATGAAGATCCTTCAAAAAATTAAAAATGGAACTGCCTTTTGACCCAGCCATCCCACTTTTTTTTTAATTTTTAATTTTTTATTTTTTTTGTATTTTTCTGAAGGTGGAAACGGGGAGAGACAGTCAGACAGACTCCCGCATGCGCCCGACCGGGATCCACCTGGCACACCCATCAGGGGCAACGCTCTGCCCACCAGGGGGCGATGCTCTGCCCCTCCAGGGCGTTGCTCTGCCGTGACCAGAGCCACTCTAGTGCCTGGGGCAGAGGCCAAGGAGCCATCCCCAGCGCCCGGGCCATCTTTGCTCCAATGGAGCCTTGGCTGCAGGAGGGGAAGAGAGAGATAGAGAGGA